>NW_016158165.1:111244-158191 GCF_001687245.7 Rhagoletis zephyria
ACATCCTTCAGTTAAGCACGTTAACTGCTTTATCGATCACATGTTATATGATGGGTGTCGATAACGTCGATAAAGATGTTTAACTGGGAGTTAGAATTAACTAGACATGGTGCAAACGGCCCTTACTGTAGAAACTGCTTTTGTATGTATGCCATTGCCAGCAAACTAAACCAGCAACTGTCTACATTCACCATGGAAATATACCTACTACAATTCACCAAGGAAAGGCCAACATAGTTCCATGTAGAAGCTCATAGCTCACACACATAGCACAAAGCTCGATTTGGTGTTTAATGCATCTCCTCGCCGGCAGAACTGCTTCCACTTTTCCACGAAAAAAAACTTATATCGCACGCTTTCCTTTTGTTTTCACTATTACACTTTGCCAATGCATACTTCATTTTGCTTTGTAATGTCTCAATAATTGTTTAAAAGCACGCAGAAATATTAACGCATAAATATTAAAATTGTTATTTGGTTTTTTCGTGTGCTCACAATCAATAATTGCACCAAGATGACGTCACGCACACAGCTGATTCTGTCAAAATCACAAAGAGCGGATTAGCGGTACCGCGATTGGCGCAATCTCTATTTCTCTCAATCGTGTATACAAGATAGGAAAAAGTTTTCTAATAGCGGTCACCCCTCGTCAGGCTATGGCAAACCTCCGAGCGTATTCAGCTATGGAAAACAACGTCTCCTAAATATACATTCACCGATACATACATATATATCGTCGTTCAAAGTACAAAACCGCATTATTCTCTAGAAAATAATGTATGCTAACTCACAAACGCGGTTTTGCATTATCTTGATACGCAGTATGATATGTACGTGGAATCTAAGGTTTATATTTTCCAAAAAAAAAAATCTAAGAGGCTGCTCGATAATACGATTCGAAAGAGAAATACGATGCAATAGGCAATTATGCCCGTATGATACTATGTTTTTTTCCTGTATTTTTCATTTGAAATATAAACAAAAAAACTGACGAAAGTCAAATTACAAAAACAATTCGGCAATGCGTTAGAGAGGAACAAATTCTGTGTGAAAAACAGCTGAGTTTTGACATATCCTTAACGAAATTCAAATAAACGAAATTAAAAGTTGCGTACAACAGTTTTGTTACATTAAAAAATTAAATTAAAGTGGCAAGACAATAACGTATTTAATTTAATTGTATTTCCATTTTGTTTATGCTAAGGAAATAACTCCTCTGGCAATATTCAGACAACTGTGTAAGAAAAACGAACGAAATACAACCATCTGTCAAAAAAACCTAACGAAATACAAGTTGGCCGGACTGTTTTTAACAACCTAGTTTGTTTTTCGTCAGTTGTTCTTTTTTTTGTACAAGTACTGAATTCGTATATAACTTTCTCTTTCTTTCAAAATACAGTGTAAAATACACTCGAAATACAAGAAAAAACGTAGTATCATACGGGCATTACCACTGTTTGACATAAGTGTTCAAATAAAACTGACACAGGCTAAACTTTTTTTTGTGACACGCCTTACTGTATAATAAGGGAGTATCGCTTTACGCAGCATTTCAAAAATATACATCGCAAAATTCTAAAAAATAATAAAAACAAGTAAGAAAGTCTAAGTTCGGGCGGAGTCGAACATTAAATACCCGGCGCAGGTACCGCTACATGGTAAGCCGGTGTGTATCAGTTTTGAGTAAATTAGCGTCCTTAAATTTCGAAATATTGAAGTTTCAAGCATTTCTGAAATTCGCCGTTATATGAAAAGTGGTCGTAATTTGAATCTGATTCCAATAATTTTCAACGTTTTGCTTCTATGTGGCAAGCACAATAATCATACCGAGTTTGGTACAAATTGGTAGAACGGTTACCGCGATACATNGTATTTCTGAAAATTACCGTTATATGGGAGGTAGGCGTGGTTATTGTCCGATTTTAAAATTTTTCGGTCATTCGGTATGATGTAGCAAGATTAACAACTGTGCCAAGTTTGGAAGAAATTGGTGCAGCGGTTACCAAGATATACACATGTATCCATAAGTGGGCGTGGCTATGCCCATTTTCCAAAAATTTATAATATTCTTATTTTTCGTCTAAAGGTTATTGTAAATATCAATTTTGAGTGAATAATCTTCAGTAGTTACTAAAATATCGCAGTTTTCGTATTTCGGAAAATTACCGTTATATGGGAGGTAGGCGTGGTTATTGTTCGATTTTGCCCATTTTCAATACCATCCGTCCATAACGAAGTGCACGTACCAAGTTTCGTTAAGATATCTCAATTTTTACTCGAGTTATCGTGTGCACAGACGGACAGACGGACAGACAGTCACCGCTTAATCGACTTATCTTTTCATTCTGATCATTTATGTATACATTTGTCTATATCTATCTCGCTTCGTTTTGCCTGTTACAAACAACCGTTATGTGAACAAAGTTATAATACCCTTGTGCACAAGTGCGCTCGGGTATAAAAATCCTGCTTGAGCAAAGTTCGGTCCTTATCAATTCTTCTTTTACAAAATTCTGATTTCGAGAGTTCCATATTTTTTGAAGTTCTGTTTCACAAAATTGTACTTTTCGCACTTTCTTATTTCAAAATTCTGCTTTTGTGGTAGACAAAATTACTCATATTCGCCTTTAGCTTAAATCTACATTTAGGAAATACATATGTACGTACTAAACGACTTAAAAATCCGTTATACTTAACGAAAGTATACAAATTCATACAGCATGTCCCACTTTTCTCATTAGTCAATCTTATCCCCACTAAGTTCCATTTATTATATATAATAAATAAACGCAATCATTATAATAACCGCAGAACTCCACAGGCAAAAACCCATGGCCTAACAACTGTCATTTTGACGAGCAATATGATTGCAAGTTTTTGTGTGTGGGCACTTTGATGTCTTGAAATAAGCATTTGCCGCATATGCCACCAGATAACATTCTCTTAATTTCGGCGTTTAAAACCATTTAAATCTTTAAAAAACTTGCTGAATAACTTCCTAAAACGTAATCATAAATAATCCAATAGGGTACAGATTTTTATTTTGATTTAATCTCAAAATTTCATCGATGTTATCACCAGCACGCTTCCTTTCAAATGAAAATATGGCTGTCAAACTATCAAATTGCCTGCAATAGATGTCCAGCAATAAGCGCTGACATATATTGCAGCCCATGAGAAATAGGCGGTATCCATTGGAAATATATTTTGTGGCATGGTTATCACGACATCAGTGTTTTCCTGTGGAGACAGGGCTTACTGGCCGTCTCCATAGGATAAAATTTATTGCTGTCCAACCGTCATTTTGGTCGCTAGATATAAATTATATCAGTGGAAATATTTGTGTGGGCTTTTTATATGTTGACATAAGCATCTGTGAGATAGCTTCTAAAACGTATTTTTGCCGGATATAATCACTTAAAAAATTTAGAAAATAGGCTTACATCCAATTTCATAATAACAAATATTTTAACAGAAAACAGTTCAATATTTGCTTTTATATTAAAATATCAATAATGTTGCCGCCACGAAGTTTTCATGCAAATGACGTGTAGCTGTCAAACTACCAAATTGCCGGCAATAGATGGCAAGATTAGTGTTGTTCCGATACGAGTAACTACAAGTAATTACTCGATACTTTCTTCAAGTACTGAGTACTTTTTGTACTCGAATCCTTCCCGCAAGTACTTAGGTGGGTATCGAGTACGTGATAAAAGAATTACTTGCTTTTCCAAAAATTCTGAATTTCGGTTCTGACAATATATGAATCATGCTGTTGTGGTTTTTGCACCACGTTAAGTTGGCTAATAAAAAAAGTGTCATTTCCTGCTTTCCCGTACTAGTCAATTATTAAAATTTTGCAATATACAAACTTGTGGCTACTTTTTTGGTAAGTTTTGGTCGGAGAGTACTCGAACCGATTCTTTTTTTCTTCACATGACATAAGTATTTACAATGAGTTCGATATGAGTAAGTATCGAGTACTTCTCTCCGATACATTTGTGGCATCGATACTTTTCTTCAATATTTTTAAAGAGTACAGTTATCGAGTACAAGGTCGTATCGGAACAACACTAGGCAAGATATAAGCTCTGATATATATTGCTCTTGAAGAGCAATGAGCGGTCTCCATTGGCAAATTATATTCTGACATATGTATCAAGATATAAACTTTATCCTGTGGAGACGGGCAGTTAAATAACATGCAGATACACCATTATACTGAAAAGTGTACGCTTGGAATATAGTTTAACTACACCTACAGTGACTAGCAAAACTGTAACATGATGTAACACTTTTTATTTCAGCCACCGCTATCTTTTCAACTTCTAACGACTTTCATACTTCTGTTGTATATTCTGATTGGTACACCCCCACAACAACAATAATAAAACCAGCAGGCAAACAGGTAAATTAAGGCCAATGTTACAGTTTTGCACTCACTCTCAGTTCTGCATTTTACAGTTACCTTTTACTTAGTTGGAAGTCAGATGACTTTTTTCTGTATTGTAATTTATTCAAGAAGTGATTACCAGTAAATAATATGGTTAATCAGGAAACATAAATGTAAATAATAGATTTACTGTGGAAACGTGGGACCGTGGGAAAGTGGCAAAAAATTATGGAGCTCGCCACGTGAAAATGTTAAGACTGAGAAAAAATATAGCTTAAAATGTTATTAAGGACAAAATAAGTCTGCCAAAAAATATTACGGTCCGATATCTTGTGAACTTAGTAGCAAGTAGCGCTGCCGCCACTATTACAGAAGCGCTTAAGGTGTTAAAATTGAATGCAAATCAGTAGACAGCGATGCGAAGAATTGTCAAATTGAACGCAAAGGCATAATAAAAGAAGAAACATCATTTTGATTGAAATACATGTGCGAGAGTGGTATCATTTTGCCGGATCGCACGAAAACCGGACCGTTGCCTATTGGGATATGTTAGCCCTTACAGAATGCAATAAAAAACACATTTTTAAGATTTAATTGAAGGTTAGTTGGTCAGTCAAGACTAAATTAATCGCTTTCAATCAGATGGTCGGGCATGGTATTGGATCAAAGACCCAAATTAAGCCTAAGCGCATCATGTAAGGCCAACTGTGAATCACAGTGGTCGGTCAATAATAGTTTGGGGTTGTTTTTCAAAAATATTGTTGGTCCGTTAGTACGCATTATGCGTAACGAACAGTATCTGTTCATACTTCAACAAAATTTGCAAGATGTAGTTGAAAAATGAGAGTTTCTGCTGAAAAATCACCCAAAACATATTGCATATGTTCGCAAAGACGGGATGCAAAAGCATAAATTTGCTATTTTGAAATGACCTCCACAATCCGCGGATATATATCTCGTCGAAAATTTGCGAAATCCACTAAAAGCGCAGCTTACTAAGTATGCAAGTCCGTCCAATGGAGTTCATGAGCTATAAAAGCAAACCAAGGATATACGTCCAGAATTTTTACAGAGATACAAATAAGGTATGCCAAACTGCATCCAGGAGCTAAAAAAAAGCAAGAGTATATTGAACATTGTGTTAAGAATTCTTTTTTTTCGTGAAAATTGTCAAAAAGTTATTAAAAATATATATGTGCAAAACTGTAACACATGCCTTAATTTACATTTTTGTCTGCTGGTTTTATTATTGTTGTTGGATTGGCTTCAAATCTTTATGAGAGTGGGAGTAGGAGTGTACCAATAAGAATATACAGCAAAAGTATGAATGTCGGTAGAACTTGGAAAGATAGCGGTGGCTGAAATAAAAAGTGTTACACCATGTTACAGTTTTGCTGGTCACTGTATACATGTATGTAATTTATAGTACATACACATATATTACCGCATATATTTGAGCATATTCCTACATTCCTTGCAACCGAAAAGCATTTGCTTGCATTACTTACATATACAAATGTACGTGTACATATGTATTTACACATTCATGAAGTATGCATAATAGGGGTATTCTCTGAGTCTTGCAAAGCCCTTGCAAGGTGCACGGATTGCATGGTTTGCAAAGCTGTCCCATACGAAAACCGGATTTTACCGTGCAATCCGTGCAATCTGTGCACCGTGCAAGGGCTTTGCAAGACTCAGAGAATACCCCTAATGTGACCAACTATTTCATAACTCAAATAAGTACAGAGACTGAAAACCAAAAACAGTATGAAAGTAATAAAAAAATGGTAAAAGCAGAATATATAAAAACAGTATTAGTGTACAAATTTAACAACTAAATTTTATTAATTAAAAATCTATACTATTTATTATTCTAAGACAAGGCGCTTATTCCCAGCGATCTACTAATCGTAACCAAATTAAAGTGCTCGATCTGAAACTTTGCACGACCATATCAGATTTAAAAATCATTAGACCCCTTTAAATATTTTTATAGAAAACTGTTTAAACTACGTTCATTTCAGTAGGCAGAAACTGCGGAGCGCTCTGAATATGGAGTAAAGGAGGACGCCCACGTTAACACCTCGAATGAGTGTATTCGGATCGCTCCGAATATGGAGTGAGAAGGGAGTCAAAGTTTTTTTTTTGTTATCTTGTTTTTTTTTTAGTCTGTGAATTGAAAAAGAAATTTTCAATCAAGAAGAAACTGATCGTCCTTTTCGAATATTCCTGAAAAGGTACACCGCAAAACACGCGGTTGACGTTATGGCAGTTTCAAATGCATTTAGAGGAAAACAATAATGCATAATTACTTTTGTCTAATTTTAGAACTTTTCAGATGTATTTAATAGAATTCTGGATGGATCTGGTAAAGAGTTCCATAGAGCGGGCGCAAAGTGACTCCAAACCTAAAGGGAACGTATTTTAAACAATATATGTATGTAAAATAATATTTTTTGATTTACTACAGGATTTTTCCGTTTTTATGTTTTTTACTAAATATTATGTAAATCATTTTTTTTATTTAGTGTTTTTTTTTTATAAAGAGATGAAAACTCTTTAATACTTAAATTAATGTGAGATTATTAAAAAATACTTTTGCGAGTTAGAGAAGGCCAAGAACTCTCCCCAGACTAAAAAATTAAGATAAGTATAATAAGAGCCTATTTTGCGAGATGTAAATTTAGTCGACTGGGTCGTTCAACCTCAGCCTGGTGTAAGTAATCAAAACCACTTGAAGCATTAAGCAACTTCTTTTATAAGGAAATGGTTATTATGTAGCCCGGATAAGAAAATTTTTGCATGGCATCGACACTGTCGTTTCTGAATATCCACAGGAGCAAGTAAGATTCGCCACAGAAGTTTTAAGCTCTCTAACACCTTTTAGTTTTTCGTGATTTTTTAAAGGCCCAGTAATCAGCGTTTGTGCTGCGGAGTTATGCTGCATTTACATGAGGCGATTTTCTAAGGGATCAACAATGCTCAAGAAAAAGCGCTCGTGTAAATGTCTCAAAGTAGACAGCAAGTCAACTTTTGCAGGCGATTATCGTCTGTCAAGAAATCGCCTCATGTAAGGCATCTTTAGGTGAACGTCCCAAACGTTGATTTTCAATCGCTTCTTTTGTATGGGGAAAAGGTTTCACCAAGGATGACATGATATGAAACTCTCTCATTTTTCTTCCGAGAATCTAACTTAAACTCGTTTTCTGACTTAGCAGCACTGTCAAATAAAGTTAGACTGAACAGCTGACAGGCAAAATAGCGAGCTAACACCATATACGAACAAAATACACTGATTTAATTCCAATGGATTTCCTGCAAACACATTAAAAAATTATGCTTAAAAATAGTGTTTGCAAGAAAAAACATTTTATATTGTAATTTTCCCAATATAATTTTCGCCATTGTGGCAATATTGGGGGATGTTATAAAAATAAACCTTTTCACAGCGCTCTCACGAGAAAAAGAGTTTCGTATCATGTCATCCTTGGTTTCACATCCAAAAATATTTTGACAATTTATATTTTTTGTGGGAAGAAATTAAAAACAGTTGCGTTCCCTAACTCGCAAGAAGTTGCAAGAATTTATAGGAATTTACCAGAAAGCGTTCCCGAACTCTGTACTCTGGCTTCTTTTGCTTTTTGACAGTTTTACAGGTTTTGACCCAGAAAAGTTGGGGAACGCAACTAATATTTGACATTTTAGAGACCGAATAATTAAAAAAAAAATCAAATAAGCTGCTCTACTGATACTACCTGTTCAATGTGCCTTGGGTAGTACAAAACATTCTAAAGAAGTACATTTGACTGTACTTCGAAGTACGAAGTACAACGGCTCAAAAAGAAGTACTGTACTTCCGAAAGAAGTACGGTTGGTCACATTAAGTATGCATGCTGTATTAGGGAATCAGTGTGAACAACTCATGCGTAGTCATGTATTTCCACAAATAAATTCAAATTCTAGCGAACTGCAAGCGAACGTACGTTGTTGTTGTTTTAAGTACATTTCTTGATAAATTTAAAGTGGAATTTTTGTAATATTTTCAGTCTTGTACAAAAATTTTAGTGAACGGACGTTTTGTGCGATAATATTTGCAGCACTAACGGGCTTTTACAAGATATGCAATTGCATATGTAAATGCTACTTTTTTGTATGTCCCCGTATATTAAAATGTATCAGAAAAGCAGCATTTACATATGGGGGTACATATCTTGTAAGAATGCTTTAATGCTGTTCCATTAATGCATTTTTGTATGTTTGAAACATTAATACATACATAGATATGCATACAGTAGTAGTACAAGTGTAAGGTTAGAGTACGCATACGCTCTGAGAAACCACGCGTGTTAAATGGAAATGAAGGTTCATTTATACTGGCATGTACATATACACAGCAGCAACCTCATGCCACCAACGTCGTTGAAAATTTTTTGCGATAAATTTATCGCGATAAGCTGTAGAGTAGAGCTGGGATACTATCGATAGTAATATCGATAGTTGGAAACTGCGGCCACTATCGATACTTATTGAAAACTATCGATGTTGGATTTAGCGAAACTTCACAATGTCTCTCCATTAATGTCATTAATTTTTTTTATGCAAGAAAATTCACAACAGTCCGCAAAAAAATTAAGTCATTGGAATTTTTAGAAACTATAAGCTTACACTGAGTTATAGTAAAATTTAATAAGCTATAAAGCTGATATAATGATTTTGTAGTTTTTTATGTTTTGTAAAACTTTTATAAAAAATTAGTAGACACTAAGTAAACAAAAAATAGTCAAAACTTTTAAAAATGTTCGTTTTCTTATAATCTGGTAAAATTTTAATAATTTCTCTTGTCCGGATTTAGATATGCGCCTCCATATTTGATCCGAGTTGATCTTTTATAAGTATGAGTAATCAATTTAAGCGAATATGTTTTGTGTTTTGTTTGTTTAAATTATGAATCATTTTTAACAAGCTCGAGGCCCAGCAATTAAATAAAACGCAAAAACTTCGTCGTATTGATATTTTTAATTGTCGATATTTCGACCTCAATCTGAGGTCATCTTCAGGACTGTAAATATACAAACACGATAACTTATTATTAACTTTAATTTATTACAAACATACATTAAACACTACTTACACTCTTGGTTGTGCCTGATTATGCGTACAGAAATAAAAGATAAACAAGTGAAATTTTAGGCAAATGAATATAAACATAAGAAGTAAACAATTAAAAATACCGTAATTGTAAACAAATAACATACAAACAACAATACACGGAACATTTAGCAGTAAGACAATATGTATACAGTATATTTTGCTTAGCTGCACATCCTTCTTTGCACGAAAAACTTGTGCACTTAACCGAAAAAGGCACTTAAGCGAGTTTTCTTTACTACTTCAATGAGGAAGGTATCCGAATTCCTATGAAATCGAATAATGGAGAAGCACTTACCACAATCATGAGTGTAAGTTGTGTTTAATGTATGTTTGTAATAATTTAACGTTAATAATAAGTTATCGTGTTTGTATATTTACAGTCCTGAAGATGACCTCAGATTGAGGTCGAAATATCGATAATTAAAAATATCAATACGACGAAGTTTTTGCGTTTTATTTAATTGCTGGGCCTCGAGCTTGTTAAAAATGATTCATAATTTAAAATTCAAAGGCCAACAACAAAAACAAAATATATTTTGTTTGTTTTGTAGTATTAAAAATGTATTATTATAGCCAATTTCACTTCTTTGCACTTCAAAATGGACAAACAAAATCCGAAATTAATTTTTTCATATAAAAAATATATTCTGATTTTGCCTGTCGCTATTCAAGAGGATGCAAGTGTTTGTATATAAGTATATACAACTCAGACGCATAAATTAATAGGTTTATTTTATTATTATAAGAAGTTCCCTCTGATGCACTCAAATAAAAAAAATTATATAATCTCTTTAATTTACAAAGTAATTTATAAATTTATTAATTATTTAATTTTGAGGCAATTGAGCGTTTCACGACGATAGTACTATCGATGTTTTCAACTATCGTTTCGAAAACTATCGTGTGGCCGTTATCGATAGTATCCCAGCTCTAGTAGAGAGTGATCGCAAGTGGATTACTTACATCGTTTTTCCCATTAATGAGAGGCCGACATCGGCAATGATCGGGCTTCTCATATTCGAGTGAGAGGAAATTTCGCTTTTTTCGATCGCGAATGAAAAGCAGGGGAAATTTTTTGTTGATCGCATTCCGAATGTGAGAGATGATAAATTTGTTTGCATTTTTCACTCGCGAGAAAAGAATGCAAAAATAAATGCGGACTATTCTTGATCGCGAACGTGAGGGAATGTGAGTGAGAATTTCCGAACCCTGTACTTTAACACCTGAAGTACATTTACTAAAGTAGTACATGTGAAGTACATATCACACTTTCTGAAGTACATTTTACGGTGTCTGAAGTTCAATTGATTAATCTGAAGTACATTTCTCGGTTTCTGAAATACAATTTATGAATCTGAAGTACATTTTATGGTTTCTGAAATACAACTGACTAATCTGAAACACATTTTTCGGTTTCTACAGTACATTTTTCGGTTTATGAAGTACATTTTCTGTTTCTGAATTACATTTTTTGGTTTATGAAATACAATTGACTAATCTGAACTACATTTTTCGGTTTCTGAAGTACGATTTACTAATCTGAAGTACATTTTATGGCTTCTGATATACAACTGACTAATCCGAAATCCAACTAACGGATTCTGAAGTACACTTGACTAATCTGAAATACATTTTACGGCTTCTGAAGTACAGTTCATTAACCTGAAGTACATTTTTCGGTTTCTGAAGTGCAATTGACTAATCTGAAATATATTTTACGGTTTCTGAAGTACAATTGATTAACCTGAAGTCCAATTAACGGTTTCTGTAGTACGTTTGACTAATCTGAAGTACATTTGATGATTTCTGAAATCTATTTGACGCTTTCTGAAGTACTATTAGAAAAAGTGTAGTTTATTTATTGTTTTATTCACATTAATTTGGGAAAATATTCTTTCCACATTTGCTTTGGCGACGGGAAGGCAAAGGACAGCAGTCGAAACCATTTATTTCAAATGAGGAAACATCGCTCCTTCATATTAAAAATTGACTTACGAAAAAAAACGAAAGAGAAATTTCAATTTATTCGTTCAAAATGGAAATTTCGAAAAACCCGTAATTTGTAATAGGATGTAATTTAAACAACTGCAATCTTGTCTAATAAACTGTCATTTAGAGTTAAAACTATGAATCTGGCCACATTGATTCATATACACTTATGTATGTGTGTATATACATACATACATTTGCATCAATTTATGCTTCCTAAATGTGATCTCGGCAGTTTTCAATCAGTTAGAGCAAAGTTCATCAAATGAACTATAAAGAACACACGATAATGGTAATTAATAACGTAAGGGGATTTACATCTGTGTGAGGAAATGAAATTGTCCCTTCAGTACGAAATCTATACAAAAACTGTGTTTTTCGACTGTAAATTGTATCGACTTTTATTTTACTCAAATATTTCCTTAGTACATGCATACATAGATTTCCTTCAAGACCAATGATTTGATGGTAGGTATTCATGGGAAAGTTTAAGTAGGTACATTTTTAATATAAGAGCGCGGTTACCCACGAACGTGTACGTAGCGTAGCGTAGAAGTACGTAGAAAGATATCAAGTATGCTGTTGATAGAAAGAGACACGCATATCCCGTCCGTGGGTAACTCCGCTTTTAATGTGTTTGCACATATTTTAAGGTACACTTCTTAACAAACAAATTTTTTAAAGTTATTATGAATGGATAAAAGATACATCTTATTTGAATTCAGTACTAAAACTTGACATTTTTATAGTATTTGAAGTGCTTATCAAAACTTTACACCACGCACATATTGACTAGATTTGACTATTTATTTTATTATTTTTTAATTTTAATTATTTGTTTATAAAAATATAGTTTATTCCTTAACAAAACTGTATGACACTGTTTCTATATGAAGCTGATTTTGACATTTTGTTTTAACTTACAAGGGCAAAATCGAGAAGGCGAAGACAAGAAGAGAATAAAAAAATGTCCCGCAGTTAGTTTTCAGAGCTATATATTTATGGCATTTATCACAAAATTGTACTAAAAAGTACTGCGTAGTAGGAAAGTATATTATAAACAAAATTGTATCAATAAAGCACAAAGGTGCAAAGGGTGGCGTGCATGATGATCACGGGAGCGTTATCATCGACGCCGACTAAAGCCCTAGAGAACTTGCTTCACTTGCTACCTGTGGACCTATATGGTAAACTAGAGGCAAGCTGTAATGCTATTAGATTAAATGCACAAATCAAATGGAGTGACACGATGTTTGGGCACTCTAGAATTTTGGAAGATTTTCCAGAGGACTTTAGGCGTCTGGACAACACAGTCCCGCATATGGGCCTAAAGAATCACTTCCAGACAAGGATCCCCTCAAGGGAAAAATGGGAGGAGGATTCGGTCCTGATCTCGTATTCTGACTCAACAGCCATCTACACTTATGGCTCTAAGTTGGATCTGAAGGTAGGAAGTGGGGTATACTCGCAAGAACTCTCACTTAGCATCAGTATTCGTCTGCCAGATTTATGCAGTGTTTTTCAGGCTGAACTAACAGCAATAAATGAAGCTGCAAGTTGGCTGATCGATTCTCTAATGAATCTGAAGACGGTAAAAACCTTTTCTGACAGCCAAGCCGCTATTAAAGCACTTAATAGTGGAAAATCTACTTCGAAGGTTGTTATGGAATGTAGACGTACTCTTAATGAATTGGAAAGGTGTTACGTCACTAATGTTGCATCGGTGCCAGGCCAAAAAGACATACCGGGAAACTGTACTGCAGCTGAACTAGCAAGGGAAGGAACCTTGTTGTCTGCAATCAGTGCGGCCCTTAATGCGGGCATTCCGCTATCTCCTTGGCTGGAGAATAACTTTGTCGGACGGGCTAATATAAGATGGTCTGCGGAGAATACTTGCAGGATAGCAAGACATATCTTCCCTAAGCTGTACAAGCGTAGATCTTGTTCTCTGCTCCACTTGGAGCAACTACTGTTGCGACATGTTATTGGAGTTCTCACCGGGCATTGCCTGATGGGAATTCACACCACTAGAATGGGTTTGCAGTCAAACGACTACTGTCGCAGCTGCCGCGATGAGGAGGAAATCGAAAGCGTGGAGCACTACCTTTGCAACTGTCCTGCTCTGACGAGAGCTCGCCGATGATCGTTCCTCCATTATTCTTTTGAATGTCTAGCCGAACTGGATTCAGCCAGTGTCTATGACTTTGAGCGCTTTATCAGAGCTACGAAGTGGTTCCATTACTAGGGTAAGAGTAGGGACATATTGAGTCTCTAAGACGGCGTCACAACGGGCCCATGGTGGCGTAAATGTGCCCTTTTCCTTAAAGATTAGGGCAGCCGAGATAACCTTACCTAACCTAACCTACCCGTCCAATTTCAAATTTTGTGAAAAGAGAAGCCACTCATTTGGCGAAATTACGTCAAAATAAACTATTTCTGATTGTATGAAGGATTGTATCTTCAACGCGAGATACTTCAAAGAAGAAGGATGCCAGGAAAATGTCGTAAAATTAAAGAAGTTTGCGAGTGGAAGTGAATGCAGAAGAAGAGGAATCAGTAATACTCTGATGAATCAGATTAATGTAGTACTTAGGTATATTGTGTAGCCAAAGCTTGTATAATCGTTTGAAGTAACCGTATGTCTTCTAGCTTGAAAAATTCTTGCCATAAAGTATACATACATATTGATAGATTTTTTCTAATCGAAGCTGAATGTGTTAATAAATATAATTTACATGCATTTGGAATGAATTCTAGCAACAAAATGTACAAATATAATTTTTTCCGGAATTTACTGCAAAATGCTCCTTAGTGCGCTGTTAAGAAAAAAACTGTTTTCTAAATTTTGTTGCGCTGTTGCTTTGACCATAGCTTGAACCCAGGCCCTGCGGAGTGGTATCGCGCACTGATAACCACTACACCATAGCGGACACCCTAAAATAGGTGGGGTGCAATAAGGCCCGCGGACATAACGCCCATGCCCTTTATTTCCTAAAAAAAAAGAAATAAAGCCCGCGGGCGTTATTGCCTTTTCGAAAAAGAAATTAAGAACGTGGACTTCATTGCCTTTTGCCGGTGGGTATTATTTCACTTTCGATATGGCAATAACGCCCGCGGGCTTCATTTCCTAAAAATGAAATAAAGCCGCGGGCGTTATTTCATATTTATTGTGGCTCTTGCCTCCATTTTAGAATATGTACATCCAAAACTCCCTGTTCTAAATAAAAACTAACTAATGTGATAACATTGAACTAAATACATATTTGTTTTCCTTTATTATACGAAGAAATTGAAATTAACACATTTCAATGCATATATTTAAAACATATATATGTATGTATGTGCATGTGTATGAAAATTAAATAATTCAAAGTTGTAACAAAAAAACGAACATGAGAAAGTAAAAAGTGAAATAAATACTTTCGTTGATTGTTGAATAATTTGACGGCAAATTGGACACAAAATGCTTGTATTACCATTAAATTAGAACGCCTACTGTGCTCTGCAAAGCAATCTGTGCAAAGTTTAAAATGATTGGCCGAGCTTCTCCTCCGATTGGCGGTATGTGCCTTGATGTCACACAAACCACTCGACCACGGCTGATTTATGTTATCTGCCCTTTACTCATTTATGTTGTTTGCAAAAATTTTCAGTCGCTTTTTCAGTTAAAACAACCCGTACGTCATCCACATCACCACAGTATTTCTGCGGCATGGGTACACAAATAACCCTCAACTCCTCATCGTACATTCATATAGAGCAGCCCTAAGCACTCGGAGCACATTTGTTTTTGTAAAAGCACTTTGGTATACGCTGTGTGCTCTAACATACCTTTGAAAGCATCTTATGTTGCCAGCTTAAGTATTGCTCAGAACTGCAAATCATTTTCTGATGGCATTTTTATTAAAAAAGTATGCAAGGAAATGCTGTCTTGTTTTGGAGTAAGTGGAAACTTGTTGGCAGACTCAATTGAAACAGTTTCGTTGTCACGGACCACAGTAACTCGAAGAATTGAAGATCTAAATATGCACTTGAACTCGCTTTTAGAAAATAAATTTAAGCTCTGTAAATACTTCTCTTTGGCATTGGACGAATCATGCGATATTTCTGACATAAGTCAGCTGATAGTAGCAGTCAGAATGGTTGACGATCATTTCAATGTAAATGAGGAGATTCTTGCACGGTTAATAGAAGGTTGGAAATAAAAACTGAAGCACAAAGACTAACAGCCGTGTGCACAGACGGTGCACCCGCGATGCTGGGAAAGAAAGATGGTTTTATTGGGCAATTGATAAAAAATGGGATACAGGTTTCTTCGTTCCACTGTGTGATTCATCAGGAGTCAAAATGTGCAAAATGGACGAATAGTGTTCACACAATGAATGTTGTGGTGAAAATAGTAAATAAAATCAGAGGTGGATACAATTCATTAACTCATAGAAAGTTTAAAAAGTTTCTTGAAGAATGTCAAAATCAATACGGCGATTTACACATTTGTTTACCGAGGTGAGATGGTTGAGTAGAGGAAAATGTCTTGAGCGTTTTTTTGAACTGCGAAAGGAAATTGTCGAGTTTATAGACTCTGAATTAAAAAGTTTGGACATTTTAGTTGAAATTAAATCTCAAAATTTTAACATCAATCTAGCGTTCTTGACCGACTTAACAACACTTGAATTGCCTTAATATTTCACTTCAGGGTAAAAATAAATCTATTTTTGATTTAGCGGACTTAATCGAAGGTTTCCTTAAAAAGGTCGATATTTTTATACATGATTTAGATATGAGAAAAAGGTGGCATTTTCCATGTCTAAAAACTATTATAAACGAGTTTAAAATATCAACTTTAGATTTTAGTCAATATATCTGCCAGTTTGATGATTTAAAAAAGAGTTTCGAAAAAAGATTTAAAGATTTTGAGCGTATTAAGCAAATGAGTGCAATTTTTTACACTCCAATGACTTGCAGGATACATGACCAGAAGCCTGAGCTACAGATGGAGCTATGTGATCTGCAATGTGATTCTGAACTTAAAATTTCTAATTTAAATGGCATCGAATTTTGGAAATCTGTAAAACCACAAATATGCCGTCCTTTACAAAGAAATTTTACGTTTGTTTTCTATGTTTGGGAGCACATATATTTGTGAAAGTGCATTTTCCAAAATGAAGTTAATAAAAAATAATAACAGAAATAGAATAACCAACGAACATTTGGAAGCTTTATTAAAATTGTCTACAACTGGCGTTGAGATAAGTTTGGATAATTTATTGGAAAATCGTCGAATATTTAATAATAAGTCGAATTAATGTTTTTTTTTTACTACAGATACTTGCGCAAAAATGTCATGGTTTTATAGTGTATGTATATACTGAATATATTTTTGTTCGATTCTTTTACTTCAGTTAACTTTACAGAAAATGTTATATAAAAACAAAAAAAAAAATCCCAAAAATTAAAAAAATATATGCATATATTAAAAAATGAATAAAAAAAAAGTTATCTGAAACTTTGCATAAGCAAGTATCACAGACGACAATGAAATTCACTGAAACTCTGTTTTTAAATGCACCCGCTGGGTGGAGCGGGATACTTATCAAAAGTTTGTTTTTAAGTATTATCTAATTTCACTTAAAATTGAATTTTTACTCCTTATTTCTCTTTCAGAAATGAGCGAATTTTTACAGTGTACTCGTACTTTTTAATAGGGCGTTTTCAATGTATTGGTGCGGGCACTTCCATTTGAAAACTTTGGGCACCGCTGATATAGAGCAATTATGTAAGTATATAAACAAATAAATTTTCCGGTGTAATGGCGAGGGGGGAAGCGAGCGTGTCAGCGCTCAACCGCGGCGGTTCGCGTTGGCGCCATCGCGAGACGAGAGACGCGACGCGGCGTTATTGGCAAAAATACTGTACGTTTTATGCATATACTGCAGAAGAGAATTTAAAGCAGAACTACACTGTATGCAAAAATAGAGAGCAATTCGTTTAAAATACGTTCCATTTTATGCAAGTGTATGCCTGTATACATAATTGGAACGTTTCAGTAAAATAAAGTTAGACAAAATACTTCTCACGAGCTTCACTTCCTTTTTTATGAAATAAATCAAGCGGGCGTTATTTCGTTTTTTTTTTGGAAATAAAGCCCGCGGCCATTGTTGCTCTTTCGCAAAGGAAAAAAAGCCTTCGGAAAACAGAATAACATAAATGTAATTAGAACGAAAAGGGTAGGGTTAGGAATCTATATTGAAAAAAGATAAAATATAACCTTAAGCAAATGTATACATGTGTACTTATAAATATTGGTTATGAGACAAAGTAGATATGTAACGTAAGTTTCACTTCTTCAGTGTGGCCCAGGCGCACTTACTTTTTTGATTTTATTATATAAAGCATTTTTTCGTACATACAATATAAGCAGAATTAAATATTGGTATAGGTGCTATTATATTTTAGAATATTTTGAGTTAGTTTGAGCCATAAATTAAATAAAATCTCTTCATGGTTATACAAACGTACATATGTTTTAGTAATGAAATAAGAAATGAACATTTACATATACAAGTGGAACAAAAATTGGGTTTATATTTAGAAGTTCTGCGGCACATATATAATCTGTTTGGTGGAACCAAATTACACTTTTTGAAAAACAAAAATTTTTCTTTAAAAAAAAACCTTACTTCATTAATATGTGTGGGTGTGTACACATATTCATATGTATGTATGTACATAAATACCCAGCCAGAAGAAAATCGGGGTTTTTGCCGACAGTGCGGTTTTCGTACATTTTTCGAATCCGTAAAACATCGTAATATTTATTCAAACTGAACATTTGGAAACATGTATACCTATTCGGCAGTAGCTGAGTGTGCAGAGGAGCATGCTACTATTTGTCTGCTTTCTGGAGGCCCCAGGTTCGAATGCCGTCTGAAAATTGAAATAAATGCAGAATTTCAGGCTTGTTTTTTGTTTGTTTTTCCGCAGCTATGAAAAAACTTCTGGGAAGTTCAGAACGGCATTCGAACCTGGGACCTCCAGAAAGCAGACAAATAGTAGCATGCTCCTCTGCACACTCAGCTACTGCCGAATAGGTATACATGTTTCCAAATGTTCAGTTTGAAGAAATATTTTAAAATTGTTGTTTTAAAATGACAAAAATTACATTTCTCTGCATATGTATGTATGTATATTAGAGGCGGTCGAAAGTGGATGAATGGTGTTTCCTATTTAATATTTACAATGTTTTTCAAGCTATATTTTTTTTATAAAAATATGAATCATGCTTTAACAAAAACAATATAAATCACACTTTCAAACTTTATGCAGAATTTAGGAAAAATCCACTAATTTTTATATAAATTTCGAGCTTTGCAACCAGTATTTTTTTTTTCATTTTTTGGGTACGCAGTTAACAGGATTATACAATTTTAGTAAAATTAGTGCAAGTTTTGAGCGGCTAAAAAATCGCATTGATTTCCGAAGTGCCGAGGATCCCGAAAATCTCAAAGAATTCTCGAAAATCCCGAATTAGTCCCGAAATAGCCCAAAAATCCCGAAGTAGTCCCGAAGATTCCGAAAATACTGAAGAAGTCTCGAAAATTCCGAATTAGTGCTGAGGATCCCGAAAATATCAAAGTAGTCTCGAAAATCCCGAATTAGTCTCGAGAATCCCGAAATAGCCCAAAAATCCCGAAGTAGTACCGAAGATTGCAAAAATCCTGAAGAAGTCTCGAAAATTCCAAATTAGTACCGAGGATCCCGAAAATCTCAAAGTAGTCTCGAAAATCCCGAATTAGTCTCGAGAATCCCGAAATAGCCCAAAAATCCCGAAGTAGTACCGAAGATTGCAAAAATCCTGAAGAAGTCTCGAAAATTCCAAATTAGTACCGAGGATCCCGAAAATCTCAAAGTAGTCTCGAAAATCCCGAATTAGTCTCGAGAATCCCGAAATAGCCCAAAAATCCCGAAGTAGTACCGAAGATTGCAAAAATCCTGAAGAAGTCTCGAAAATTCCAAATTAGTACCGAGGATCCCGAAAATCTCAAAGTAGTCTCGAAAATCCCGAATTAGTCTCGAGAATCCCGAAATAGCCCAAAAATCCCGAAGTAGTACCGAAGATTGCAAAAATCCTGAAGAAGTCTCGAAAATTCCAAATTAGTACCGAGGATCCCGAAAATCTCAAAGTAGTCTCGAAAATCCCGAATTAGTCCCGAGAATCCCGAAAAAGCCTAAAAATCCCGAAGTAGTCCCGAAGATTCCGAAAATCCTGAAGAAGTCTCGAAAATCCCAAAATAGTCCAAAAATCCGAAATAGATTAAAAATCTTGACGTAGTCCCGAAGATTCCGAAACCCTGAAGAAGTCTCGAAAATCTCGAATTAGTCCCAAGGATCCCGAAGATTTTCCTGGAACTGGAAGTTGGAAGATACTTAAATATCTTATTTGCGTCGCATAACAAAAGTATTATTTAATTGAAAAATTACAAATCAAATTGATTCCTACAAATCAAATCAAAAATTTGTATTCTTATTTGGTTGAAAAATCAAATCACAAATAAATTTTATTTTTTATTTGGTCAACAAACTAAATCACAAATCAAATAAATTTCTTAATTGATAGCGGATTTTAAATCAATAACATGACCATGAAGTTGACGTTGCTTATATCTCTCTCTCTCTCTATCAACAGCAAATTTGATATGTTTCTACCATATATGTAATACTCCTATATTGGCAGTAAGAGCTAGTACCGTCCGAAAACACTACAGTACAGATATATCACTAAACACGTACGAAAGAAAAGGAACACATCCCAGTTGGCAATAGAAGGGCCTGAAACCCCTTCTAGAAGCACTTCTAGTCCTTCCATTGGCAGACAGGAGCACTTCTACTTCTCCTTCTTTTTTGTATGAGATGTCCCACTTATCAAGGCCTTACATTTCACCTTTCTCTGGGAAGGGCTTCCATGTGCACTTCCATAAGAAAAGCTGCAGAAGCCCTTCCTGAATTGTGCTGTTATAGTGGCTTATTATTTAATTAAAGTAAGTACTTACAAAGTGGCTCATTAGGTAAGGCCTTCCACCTCCCTTTCTCTGAGAAGGGCTTTAAGGTATACTTCCATAAGAAACGATCTAAAACCCCTGCATGAATTGTTGCCATTTAATGGCTTTTTATTTAATTAAAATAAGGGCTTACAAAAGGAATATAACAAAAACATTAATAAATTTCAATGTAAATAATACTGTACACAATTACTTGCACTTGCGATCAGCTAATTAAGCCAGCAACGTTTTGATAAATTTTTGCTCTTTTATTTTGTTTATTTAATATGTATTAGTTTTTATGATAAACTAGCTCATTCATAACAAACATCATATAAATCCACATTTTAAACTTTGCTAAAAATTTATAAAAAATCTGCAAAGTTTCATCTAAATTTTCAACTATTTATTGAGATTGTCGAAAAAATGCGTAATTCCGTTAGAAAAATAACTTGCACTTTATTATACTAGTAGGTATTTGTTGGGCTATTAAACTACATACTCCAAAAAATTCAGAAAAATCTCAATAAAAAGTTGAAAATTTAGTTGAAACTTTGCAATTTTTTACTTTGCAAATTTTTTGAACAAAGTTTGAAATGTGGATTTATATGATGTTTGTTATAGAATGAGGTAGTGTTTCATAAAAACTAATACATATTAAATAAACAATTTAGCTGATCACAATGTAAGTCATTGCAATTTAAATTTCGTATTTGGAACTCAAAAATTTCAAATACAAATAATTCTTCTTCCAACTAAATAATACAGACCGTAACTCACATAATCACATGGTGATTTTTTACAATATTTACCACATTTTTCATAATAAATTGTTGCCGATTTTTTTTATAAAAGTTTATTTTATAACATAAAAAACATGTAATCCAAATTTCAAACTTTATTTACAATCTGCGAAAATTAAACAAATTTTCATCTAAACTTCCAACTTTTTAACCATAATGCTTAGACTTTCTTTCGGTATGCAGTTTTATAGCCCATTTTATTTTAGTATACCAAGATGCAGGTTTGAAGTACCTATGAATTACTGTTGATTTTGGAAATTTTGCAAAATTTTCGTCTGGGGAATTTTTTTTTCGCACTTGTATCTTGTTATACTAAAATAAAATAGGCTATAAAACTGCATACCGAAAAAAGGTCTAGACATTATGGTTAAAAAGTTTAAAGTTTAGATGAAAATTTGTTTAATTTTCCAATATTGTGAACAAAGGTTGAAATTGGATTAAGATGATTTTTGTTATTGCATAAAATAGCTTTTTATAAAAAAATATCGGAAAAAAATTTTTATAACAATAACCACAATCCGGTGCATATTGTCTTGCATGTCCATATTTTTGTGCATTTGCAAATTTTATTGTTCTAAATGTACACAATACAACAGTATTTGCAGATGCACCGAAATATTCATATGCAAGACCATACCCACAATCCGGTGCATATATTACCCTTGGTAAATATTGTAAAATATCACCATGTGAACAATTATGTGAGTTACAGTATGCATCTTACTTACATATACGTAATACATATTTATGTATACAGATATTTTTCAAAGTGATTAATTAAATATATTGATCAATTCAGTAATTTTTGTAATTATGGACAAAATCATTCTGAAACTTCCAAAAAAGTTAAAGTTAAGAAGTAAAAGTTTTAAGGTATGCGTTTTTATAGGGAAATTTTCAAAGATTAGTTTGATTTCTTATTTTGAAAATGCTTCTCCTTGTAAATCCGACTTTTGGCTTTCTTGAAACCGCTCTTTATTTCCGATTTATACTCATCAGGGGTGGTGATATTTCTTGCGCACGCTTCTGCAATAGGAATCAAATTAAAAGGATGCATTAATATTTAAGTGATATTAAAAACCAATAACCATACATACTGTAAAAAATGTTGTATATCTTTGTGTGCTCTTTAAATGATTTCTTATTTTGAAAACCATCAAAATTATAGATTTGTAGTATATTAGGTCCAAGCAGGTGATGCAAATTTTTGGCTAGGCCTCCTTTTTTTATAACGCTGCCGACAGTAGCGATCTGGAACACCAAGAAAATCGAAAATTAGTTACTTACTAAAATTAAAATTAAAAATAAAAATTGCTTAGAGTTAAAAAAAAATAATTGGTATGCAGTCTTATAGCCTATTAAATTTTACTATGATAAAATACAAGTTTGAAGTTGCTCAAACATCCCATTGATTTTGATAATTTTTTTGTTTGCTGTCAGTGTCACGCATTTTCTTTAGTACAAATGATGTTCGCCAGCAAAAACATTTATCGAAAATTAACGAGATTTTTAGCAACCTCAAACATATACTTTGTTTTACTAAAATTTTATAGACTATTTTTTTTAGAAACTCTAATGAAGAAGTTTAAAACTTTGATGTAACTTTGTTGAATTTTTATAATTTTTAGATTTATATGGTTTTCGTTTTATAATGAACTTTAATATGATAAAAAATTAATTAGATTAAACGAACAAAAGAAAAATAGTCAAAATCGGTCGTTATCTACAGCTCATTATCTAACAAAAACCATATAAGTGCAAATTTCAAACTTAAAAGAAAAATTACAAAAAAATTGTAAACCTAACAAGATTTTTATTCAGAATTTTCAGAAAAACTCTAAGTAAATATTAGCTTAATAAAGTGCAAGTTTCAAGTGGCTAATACGTAACACTGTCAGCGAATTTTTTTTTTGAAAAACGTACATTTTTATAAAAAAATGGTTATAATTTCGTTTTTTTTTTAGTTTTTCTCGAAATATGTATGCAAGATATATAAAGATGTGCATATTAAATAAAAGATATATCAATTACCTTTCAAACCATATCCACATTTTGAAATAGTTTTCGAAATACAAATGAAAATATTTAAAATTTTACCTTTACCCTCCCCTAACACCACCTCTATTAATTTGCACCAAAAATATTGTACACCTTACAAATCAGTAGAAGGGAGCTGACCACGCCCACTTATGCCTCAAAACGAGTCTACGATACGAATGAGTGTAACATAGAAAGAGTCAAATGAGTTAGTTGAATGAGCTGACTCCTGAAAGAGAGTTGGAGTCATTGAGTCAACTCCTACAAATTTGCTGAGTTACCCACCCTTACTGCAAGCACAAAAATCTGCCTATGCAGCTTCTCAGGAAGGGTTTTTTGAAGGGCATCAAAAGGAAACATGCTGACAGGCCTCCTATGAGAAGCCCTACGAGAAGGCCTTCGTTTGAGAAGCCCTTTTGCAAATGCCAACTGGGATACGTTTATAAATAAACATGTACACGACACATTTACAAAAACGGCACTCAAGTACACAATACATTGACAAAAACAGTACTAGACTGTCTCGCTTTGATTTCGGAATGCTTACACATTGAGATGTTAGCTTACTACCAATATAGAAGTATTACATATATGGTTTCTACGCACTTCTAACACTTATTTTTCTTCTTCCAGCGATAAGTGTCCGTGTCCAACAGCAACGGAAATTATATGCAAAATAACCCTTTCCCACTGAGAGGAGCACACATCTACAAAAAATAAACCACCTGTTCTGTTTTGTGGGTTATTTTTTCCCTTAAACAGTGACGGTTATTGGGACACTTCAAAGTGTTGACGGTTATTATCGACCTCTGCTTTTCAACAACTTTGATCGAAAAAATTGCTTCCATATTGTTTGAGAAGCTTTCCTACCATGAAATAAATAGTAAATAAATGGGTTTGAAACCTACTTTTTTATTTAAAGTGGCGTTTTTATTTTTTCTCTTACCGCAGGATTTATTTTGAAGGGTTTTGTAATTTCAAAGATATGATTAATTCCAAAAATTGTTAAACAATTCAGTGCAGTGTAGAATAAAAATATGGGTAACAAATGCAATAGGATATTTCTTTAGAATTTAAAAAATTTAAACTTTTTGGACTCACAATGACGAATAGGTAATTTTTTAGCTAACAATGTTAGAAGAACGAAATTCGAGGATGTATAATTTTTTCAAAATCTAATATTGCGAAATTTCAAGGATAAAATTTTAAAATGACATTTTCAATATTTACCAGCCCTTCTGCACCAGAAACTCGAATCTGTTTAAATTCTACAGGATTTCCTCATTAATTTTATACCCATACTTGTTCTCTAAGCACATTTCTCTGAATTTTTTAAATCATTTTTGAGTTACTGACGTCAGAGTGAAAAACTAAAAACGCAATATTACTATTTTTGGCCCAGGGTTTAGCGAATATATTTATAATTGTGTTTAAAATTTACTATCGCGCGGTTTTATATGTATAACTAGCTGTTTCCACATGAATGATAAAATATTAACGAAACAAAGCATACGTTTCATATGTTGTTTTTCCATTCTCTGCCAACGTGGGAACACGCAACATCTGAGAAGCAATCTGCATCTAAATCTAAACCATGCTTTTCCGAAGATTGACCTTGAGCTTTACTAATTGTGATTGCGAATGCCAATCGTATTGTGAATTGAAATCTTTATTTGGTGTATCGATCGGAATCATGGGAATTCGAGGGATGAGGACGTCTTTACCTTTGAAAGGCCATGTTAAAATCTTTGCTTCCACTACTTTCTTCATCAATTTCTTAACTGCGAGTCACGTGCCGTTACAGAGTTTTGGCTCATTAATATTCCGCAACATGATAATTGCCACACCTATTTTCAATTTCAGTATGTGGGCTAACCCCTGGAAGATCAATCGAGTTCAAAAATTAAGATGAATAATTAGTTGCTTCATTTGTTTCCACAACGGCGTTTATCGACGTAAATATTTGTTATTTCATCACTTTGAATGCTGGATGGAAAAACATTATTGAGTTGATAGACATCCTTATTCTTCGCTGCAAAAATAGCTCCTTCACTGAGCCAATCGTGATTCCTATAATTAATTTGAATATCTGGAAACATTCTTTCGATCAGTTCTCCTTTTGATGTTTCTAAGTTACAAAAATTATCAGGTAGTAAAATTCGTCCCAATCTCTCATTGAATGGCAGCTTTCCGTTCCCTATGTTCAGTAATTGTCGCGAGAATGCCTAGGCTGATTAAATAATCGCTCTGTAGTTGGACACACATATTCGTAGTCAATTGCAATATATGTATGATCGTCTTGCCACAATGTTGAATATTTCAGACAAGCATTTATCTCGCCCGCTGGTGTCAATCGAGAAATTACAAGCAATGTTTGCGTAAAATCTCCTGCGAGCAAAATCAATGCATTTCCGAATGGTTGAACGTTCCTACGCAAATCTCGTACCGATCGATAAAGAAGCTCAAGCGATTTTTTATGTGCCATAGTGCACTCATCTCAAACAATGAGTTTACATTTTTGTAATAAGTACTTCTCCTATACCGGATGTTCTTAAAATATTGCACGTGGGATTTTCGATGATTTGTATGTTGAATGGCATGATAAGAGCCAAGAAGTGTTTCCACCTGGTAACAACATTGCAGATATTCCAGACGAACCGAGAACTGCGGCTATGTAATATTTTTATCGAACCGTTGCCACAATCTTATAAGGAATGTTGTCTTAGTTCCTCCTGGCGCTTCTAAGAAGAAGGTCATTTATCATTTGCATCTTCTTATTTGGCGCTGTAACCGCATAAGCGATTTTAGTCGAGTTCGATAAAGCATGCCAGTCGCTTCTCTGTGTGCCAACTTACGCCAATTGGAAATGACACGTGAAACCAAGTCCTTCTCTACTTGGCCTTTCCATTGCAGTTGGCACCTCCCTCTTCCTCTGCTACCGCCAGCGGACTGCGAGTCGAATACTTTTAGACCTGGAACGTGGTTCCCATTCGAAAGACATGGCGAAGCTAGCGGAGCCACTGTAAAGCTTATACAGCTCATCATTCCCTCCTCTTCGGTACTCATCGTCGCCAACGCGTAGGGGCCTGTAAATATTCCGTAAGATCTTTCTCTCGAATACTCCAAGAGCCGACTTATCGGATGTGGTCATTGTGCATTCCTCTGCGCCATATGCCAGCATGGGCATGATAAGTGACTTATAGAGTGTGGTTTTTGTACGCCGAGAGAGACTTTACTCCCGAATTGCCTACTCAGTCCAAAGTAGCATTTGTTTGCTGCAGTAATTCGGCATTGGATCTCGATGCCGACATTATTATCGGTGTTATGCTGGTTCATAACTAAACGAAATTGTCTACTTTCTCGAAATTACAACTGGCAACAGTGACGTGGGTGCCAAGGCGAGAATGCTCTGAGTCTTTGTTTGATGACAGAAGATATTTCGTCTTGTCCTCGTTGATCACCAAACCCAATCGCTATGCTTCGTCATCCAACTTAGAAAAGGCAGGACAGACTTCGAGGTTTTTGTTACCGATGATGTCGAGATCATTGGCATACGCCAGAAATTACACGCCCTTTTAAAATTTATTCGTGAGTGGTTCAGTTCTGCAGCTCTTATTATCTTAACATTTGCAATATGCGAACATAAATGCCCTTCACTCACGCTTTACTTTGCGAATGTTTGATTGGGCATATAATAGGAGATCAGAATAATCATAATCTTCATAATATTATCCACCGTTATTCAAATTGCTCTCGCTGATTTTTGGAAAAAAATTTCTATTAACCCGAAGCAGTTCATCTAATTTAGCAAAACAATTTCTGGAAAATGTGGGTATTGTTAGGTAGATGTGTATCTCTCTAAGGTAGATTTTTAGATATTTGAAGGTCGGAAAAACTCGACGCTAAAGCAGGCACATTCTCTTTACTCGCAATATAGTACGTAGTAGGCTAAGGCGACCCCAAGTGAAGTTATTTATGATTAAAAGTAAACTATTTTATAATGTTAGGGAATGGTGACAAAAATTGTAAGTTTTCATTAAAGATTTTTTAAACAGCTTTCATGGAAAATTTTTATGCTTTCGTTATGTATGGTTTTTATTATTTTTTCATTTGTATCAATAGTTTTATATTATTTTTTTTCTTTGCGTAATTTGTATACCAAACCTTCGTTGATAATATGATCGCTTCGTTTGAAAAGATTTTGTAAATTCTTCCTTCATTTAAACTGTTTTGGATAAGTGGAATCATAAAAGAAATTTCCAGTAAAGCTTTCCCTAACACTTTTCTTTTGGAACTAATTATGAAATATTTCATTTAGTTCCAATATTTGCAGTCTTTTCTTTTAGATAGGGCATAATCTATTGAAAATATTTCTAAATCAAGATTTCTCAAATGCCTTTAGTTTGGTACCGATGTTGTAACATATCATTTCTTTTACCAATTTAAATGAGTAAAATTTTCAAATAGGTGGCATCACTCCTCAAACATATTTTCGACTGTAGGTCTTTTAAAAATTCTTTAGTTTGATACCCACATTGAAATATTTCATTTGTTTAATCAATTTAAGTGAGGTAAAATTTCCAAATAGGTGGCAAACCTTCTCAAAAATATTTTTAAAAGCCTTCTTTTATAAGCCTCTTTAATTTGATATCTAGATCAATTAAATTTAGTTAAATTTTCAATCAGGTGGTAACCTTCCTCTAACATATTTTCGGCTGTAAGCCATCCCAAAAATCTAAAGTTTGATACCCAAATTGCAGTATTTCATTTACTTTATCAATTTAACTGAGTTTAAATTTTCAAAGAGGTGGCAACTATACTCAAAAATATTTCCAGCAGTTATCTTCTTTAAACCTCTTTAACTTAATACCTGTGTGTATTGTAATATATTATTTAGTTTATTAATTAAATTGCGCTAAATTTTTTAACAGGTGGCAACCCTCCTTAAAATTTTTATCGATTTTAAGCTATCTTAAAACTCGTTACTTTGATACCCACATTGCAATATTTCATTTACTTTATGAACTTAACTGAGTTAAAATTTTAAAATAGGGGGCAACCCTCTTTAAAAATATTTCCAACAGTAATCTTTCTTAAACCTCTTTAATTTGATACCCATATTGTAATATTTTATTTATTTTATCAATGTAATTTAGTTAAATTCTCAAACAGGTGGCAACCCTCCTCAAACATATTTTCGGCTGTAAGCCCTCTTAAAGCTCTTTACTTTGACACCCACATGGCAATATTTCATTTATTTTATCAATTTAACTGAGGGCGTGTGTGAATCGGTAAGAAAGTTCTATGGGGAAAGCTGTTGAATAATATTTTTACTATGGTGAGACAGTTTTGCCAATCTGCTGTGTGAAATGAAATCTTTTGTGACAGCAGTAAATTTTTGATAACCGCAGATTTATTCGGAAACAACTATTACAAATTGAAGTGACGTCATTGATTCAAGACATCATTGATTGCAATTCATCAATTTAAGCTTTTGTTTTACGAAAAATTACACACAGCAAAAATTTTTTCGATTTTCAAAATTTTCTACGCATTTGTCAAAAATTTCACTAGCCTCATGAGCAGGGAACGGATTTTTAGTACCTAAAAACCAGTAAAAAAGGCAAAATAAAATAACGAAATAGGCTGGAAAAGGCAAAATAAAATAGCGAAAAAGGCAGGAAAAGGCACTAGGTAGAGCTATCAAACTATCGACGATAGTATCGATAGTCTGGTCACTTGAAATAACTATCGATAGTTTTAGTACTATCGTCACTATCGCTTTATTGATAGCGTATTCTCTTTCCTAGCGCTTTTGACTTTTGCACGTATTGGTTCAAAGAGAACAAAATTTGGCAGCATCATTTCATGAACGAACGAATAAAGAAAGATCACCCAGGGCGGTGTGCGAGAAACAAGTATTCTTTTTAGCAGTGACGTCATTTTTTCGCCGCCATGTGAGTGAAACGGAATGAAACCATGTGTATGAATGAAACAACCGATTAAGAAATGACATTATCAACTTTTTTTTCTCAAATGCAATTACAAATACGCGGTTGACATGCTGGGTGATCTGTTTAGTTGGTTCATGGCATTATTTCTAAAAGCATCATTTTTTATTTTAAGAGTGGGAATAGCAGGGTTATATTGCCGTCTTAAGAGCGTGTCAGACCGGGGAATGCAGTAGACTGTCAAATTGAGAAATTTATGAAAGCAGTTGCATGAGCAGTGGCACCTTTCATGAAAAGTGCCTTTCGAAAGAAGCTTTTTTATTTCCGAAAGGCGAATTGCAGGGATAATTTATGAAATCGCTTCTTTTACACGGCGAGTGAATATTTCACAATTTTAAAATGCAACCGTGAGCCGCTAAAATAAACAAATTTATAAGAGCAAGATAACGAAAATAAATGGATTTAAAAAAAAACATATGAAATGGGTCGATACTATCGATAGTCACCTTTAAGACTATCGTAAAACATCGATGGACTTGACTATCGATAGTTTGACAGCTCTAGCACTAGGTATTGCAACAAGTAATTTTTAGCAAAAAAAAACCGACTTCAACTCCCATATAAAAAAAATATATATACATATATATATCTCATGATCCACTGATCGGATCTCAACCAGATTAGTATGGGACCACCTCTGAGACACTACCTTTGCGATGCAAAAAGAATTATCGAAATCGGTTGCAAAAAAAGGCAAAACAAAATAGCGAAAAAGGCAGGAAAGGCACTAGGTATTGCAAAAAGCAAAATAGGGCACCAAAAAAAGACAGAAAATACGAAGAACAATCAAAAAATACATTTATATAAGAAATGTTTATATTACAAGTAAAAAGGGAAAAACTATGAACTAGTTTCATTATATGAAAAATTTGTACTTTGAATCTTTAACTATTTTATCCTTTCGAGTTTCTAACTCATAAAACTTTAATCTGTATAGTAGTAGTAACACTGAACCACAAGATGCATTTTGAAGTTTTCTGGCAGCATTTTCATTAGATTTTCGCGAAGAAAAGCCTTGAATGTACTAAATGTGCGCTCGACGTAAGCTGATACAAGTGGAGCCCAATTTAAATATGGAACGTTTGAAACGTTCATATTATCAGGAATAAGGGCGTTTTCCTCGCCCTTTACAATTTTATCCACACCACTTATTGTCTCCAAGCCTACGTTAGCTGAGAAAAAGGCTTTGAATTTTTACAACACCAATTTGGCAAGAGGTCCCTGCGCTTCTATAAGCCCCATGGGCATGTGTATATTTTTTAATCCTTCAAAAAAAATTGTAAATGCTATAATCACTTTTTAAAGGTAGAAAAGGCAAAACAAGGCAAATATCTTAAAAAAGGCAAATATCTTAAAAAAGGCAACATCAAATGTGTATATATGGAATCAGGGAAAGCTAAATCGTGGACATTCTTAATCGAATATACTCTATCTCTTTAGCAGAAGGCAAAAAGGCAATTTCCATAAAATCCGTTCCCTGATCATGAGGTACTGAAATCTTATTCACCTCATACTTTTTAAAAATTTACTTGCCACGAAATTTGTTACCGATTCACACACGCCCTGAGTTAAAATTTTCAAATAGGTGACAATCCTCCTCAAAAATATTTCCAACAGTTATATTTCTTAAACCTATCATTGATCCTGGTATTATACCGACCAATACAAAAAAAAAAAGAATTATGCAAATCGGTTCAGCCGTTCTCGAGTTTTGATGACCGTGACATACGAACACAACATTTTTATATATATAGATGAGGTAGACATTTATAAAATAATATTAATTATTAAATAAAAAAAGAAATCTAGCCAATACTAGTCAAGAAAATGAGTTTTTATTATTGCCATCAGTGCAAATTACAAACCTTAAAGATCTTAAAAAGTCCAGGATCCTGGGATTAACATTCCTAGCACTTATACATATTTATGTAAACTAGTGTTCGCCAAGCGGTTGAAGTTTAACCGCTAAAATTAACCCAAATTGTCCCAGATAATTTTTTTTTGGATTTGTTTGATTTCTTCTATATAAAGGGTAAAAGTAGCGTTAAAGTAAAGGAAAAAATATGACTAAAGCTTTGGGAGTAGTATAGTTCTTCCGATATCGGCTGCTGCCATATGGCAACACGGGGCGTATTCCATATGGATTGTTAGAGTACAGCATTTGGTTAAAATATGAAATAATAGAAACATTATTTTTAAGTTTTAATACATTTATTGATAATATATGCATATGGTACGTACAAAGCGGATGAAGAAGTTAATTTTTAGTATGAAAAGTAGCAAAACATTTTAAACATAAAGCCACATCACATTTTGCACAGGCTACTCGTCCTATAGTTTTACATTCTTCACCAGCACAACGACGTTTTTTTTCACTTTGAATGGGCAAGTGGTTTAGTCCATCAAAATCAAGTGTCGTAATTCGGCTTACTAACTCGATTTCACACTACGATTTTAACTGTGCAATACAAATGTCATCGGGAAGACCACCATCATCATCTTCCACATCATCTTCACCCGTTAAATAACCTTCAGCTTCTGGTGGCTGGACATAAATAGCTCTTGGTTGATCCGCCTTATCGTCCGACTCCTCTAGAAAATCTAAAGCCTGCTTCAAAGTTAATTTTCTAGAAAGCATTAAAATATATTGAAATATATTTATAAAGTGTTAATATTAGACACAAAAACACAGTATAAACAGTGACCTTTCTAACGAACAGTTCAAAAATTATATAAAAAGAGGAAGGCTTAAAAAATATCTAAATTTACTAGCTTGTATATTATTATTACTTTTTACCAATAGAGTCACTAACGTATTAACTAATTTTTATCACTGTCTCATTTTGTAATCAAAAAACACTTTCTATAAATGTATGCCTACTTTTTCATATAAGACATTTCTATTATTTTACCACTTCTTATTTTATTTGATGAACACATGTGTATTACATTCGATAGACAGCAAGTTGCTGACGGAATCGCAAGCATTTCGCAGGAGACAGCTTTTAGCAATTAGCTAACGTACATATAAATGATTTTTGTTTTACCCCGTCTCATGCATGATGGTATTTTGCGTTGCCATATGGCAACATGGGCTGGCGAATATTTCAAAAAAGGAACAGTTCATATTACCCCCCGTGTTGCCATATGGCAACGCAAAATACCATCATTAAATTATATAGCACGCACGACTGTTTTTTATTGTTGCTTGTAACCAATAGGGTCACTAATGTTTTAACTAATTTTTTTATCACTGTCACACTTTGGAAATAAAGAAAACACTTTCTATAAATTCATGCTTACTTCTTCATATATGACATTTTAATGGTTTTCTGCCACGTCTAATTTTGTTCAAAGAACACACTTGTATTACACTCGATAGACAGCAAGGATCTGACGGAAGCGTAAGCGTTTCGAAAAGTACATCTTTTAGCAATTAGTTAACGTACATATAAGCATTTTTAAGTAAGCGGTTCTTGTTTTACACCCTCTTAAACATGATGTGTTTTGCGTTGCAATGTGGCAACACGGGGACAATTTGGGTTAAGGATAGTTTATGTGAGTTGAGTTGAGCTGAAATAACATTAGTTGGAATGGGTTAAGTGGAGGGGAGTTTAGCTTAGTACTTGGCATAACATAACATACATAACATAAGATAAAATAACATAACATATGTACCATAACACACCACAATATAACATCGCACATTCTTCAGTTGTATTTCGTTTTTATCCCTATCACTTACTTCCTCTCTATCTATGTCTCTATAGCTTTTAATGTTTATGTTTATGTTTATCTTCACCTTCATGTTCATGTTCATGTTCATCTTCATCTTCATATTCACCTTCGTTTATATTTAGGTTTCTTTACTTTTATTCTAATCTTTTCCTTTATCCCTTTCTTCTTCTTCCTTGCATGAATCTTAATCTTCATATATCTGATTCCAAAACTGCTGCTTAGCAGATTTCTTTAATTCAGTATCTATATTAAAAAAAATGAAATAATACATTTAGGAGGCATTTCCGCCCCAACCATGTACATGTACCGCATTAGTATTGGTGTCACTTTTGAATTGAATTTTTCGCTTTATGTAAAACCAATTTGAAATTTGAAAAATTGTCTGCACATCAGCGTCGAAATACCTTTCTAATGATATATAATTGTTTATACCTTTGAGGTATAGTTTAGCCGTAAAAGGGGTGTAAAGAAAACATGATTGCCAATTTGTATATAAGATAAGATACCAAAAACCAATAAACATGTGGAAACATCATTATATTGCAATATATTCGGGGCCTTCACCAAAGTGATAAACTGATTTAACTATCATTTGACTCCTTTATCGGAAGTTTATCAATTTATACGTATGCCGCTATTATTTTATATTTCATTATATAAGATTAAAAACCTTGATTATTTTGGTTCACTTTATGCCAAATGATGTTGTCATTGATGCCACATCAACTGATATCATGTCATGTGGTGAAATTGGGTGTGGTGAGTTGCGGTGTGATAGAATTGGGTGTGGGGGTTACGGTGTTGTGATTTCAGGTGTGGTGGGCTTAAGGGGTGTGGTCATCTTCATCTTCATCTTCATCTTCATCTTCATCTTCATCTTCATCTTCATCTTCATCTTCATCTTCATCTTCATCTTCATCTTCATCTTCATCTTCTTTTATCTTTTCCTTTATCCTGATCAAAATATGTCCATTCTGTTCTTCATTATCATATTCATCCCCACCATTGTTATTAGGTTAGGTATTTAAATTTTCCTCCCTCTTTGTCTTTACTTTTATTTTTATACCCGAGCGCACTTTTGCAANCTTCATCTTCATCTTCATCTTCATCTTCATCTTCATCTTCATCTTCTTTTATCTTTTCCTTTATCCTGATCAAAATATGTCCATTCTGTTCTTCATTATCATATTCATCCCCACCATTGTTATTAGGTTAGGTATTTAAATTTTCCTCCCTCTTTGTCTTTACTTTTATTTTTATACCCGAGCGCACTTTTGCAAAAGGGTATTATAACGGTTGTTTGTAACAGGCAAAACGAATCGAGATAGATATAGACAAATGTATACATAAATGATCAGAATGAAAATAGAAATCAATTAAGAGGCGACTGTCTGTCCGTCCGTCCGTCTGTGCACACGATAACTCGAGTATAAATGGAGATATCTTAAGGAAACTTGGTACGTGCACTTCGTTCTGGCGTAGGACCTCCCATATAACGGTAATTTTCAGAAATACGAAAACTGTGATATTTTAGTAACTACTACTGAAGATTATTCAATCAAAATTGATATTTACAATAAGTTTTAGACGAAAAATAAGAATATTATAAATTTTTGGAAAATGGGCGTAGCCACGGCCACTTATTGTTACATGTGTATATCTTCGTAACCGCCGCACCAATATCTTCCAAACTTGGCACAGTTATTGGCATTGGTACAGCATACCAAATTTTTAAAATCGGACAATAACCACGCCCACATCCCATATAACGGTAATTTGGAGAAATACGAAATCTTCGATAAATCAGTAAATATTAAAGCTAATTTATTCAAAATTGATGCTAGCAACAATTCTTTACCAAGATATACGTTTATGATAAAATTTTTGAAAATGGGCGTGGCACCGCCCACTTACGATCACATATATGTATCTCTGTAACCGTTCCACCAATTTGTACCAAACTCGGTGTGGTTATTATACTTGCCACATGCAAGCAAACCGTTGAAAATCGTTGAAATCGGACTAAAATTACGACCGTTCATATAACGGTAAATTTCATAAATGCTTGAAACTGCAATATTTCGAAATTTAAGGACGCTAATTTACAAAATTAACAAAATTGATACACCCCTGCTTACCATGTAGCGCTAGCTTTCGGAAAGGTGAAAAATATATATTTAATACTTGCGCCGGGTATTTAGTGTTCGGCTCCGCCTGAACTTAGACTTTCTTACTTGTTATTTCTGTATTTATCCCTTTCTTTTTCTCCATACACAACTTTACCTTCTTCCTTCTTTGAGGGCCAGTTTTTCAGTGCTAGTTTAAACTCAGTTTAAACTAAGTTTAGTTAAACTCAGTTTAAATTTAAACTAAGTTTAAACTTCTGACCAGTTTTTCAGTGAGACTTTAAGGCCGCCTTCAACTTTTGCCTTTTAGTAAGGCAACACTGTTTTTTTCTTTATCTAGATAACAAAGCAGCTGTTGTTTATTTACACTTTTTGCTCAAAATCGTTTGGTGAATTATTGGAATATTAATATACGTGAAATAAAGTTCAAAATGTCTAGACGAAGCGGCAATTTCTCAAGAAGTGAAGTAAGCTACTGGCTGGAACTTGTGGACGCAAAGAAGGATGTGCTGGAGTGCAAAAAAACGGATAGAACAAGTTCCGAGGAAAAAGCCAAAGGATGGAGGGACGTGGAATTCAACGCAAAGTTTGGGCATGTCTTCAGGAACGCAAAAGTCTTGGGGACCAAATACGAAAAGTTTAAGAAGACAGAAAAAAAAAATTTCGCAGTTGAGAGGAGAGAGCTGTATAGAACCGGAGGGGGAACGACTGCTTCTTTACCAACTACTAGTATAGACGAAAAAATACTATTTATATTACAGTCTGAACAAGTAGTTCGCAATGAATCTATCCATGATGATGACGCCTTAGAAATAAATGGTAATACTCTAACATTTTTAGAAAACTTTTACAACACATACCTCCTATATTTTAGATGAAAATTGCATTGTGGAGACGCTCGAGGACGCCGACGACTGTATTGAATTTCTCGAGACTTCAATGGAGCAGGCGTCAGGTACTACTAAACTTTTCATGCATTTGTGATTTTATTTATGCGTAGATACATTCCTTTAACAGATAAAGCAGAGGAAAGTTCGTGGCGGAAGCCTACGCCTGCAGACCTGCGGAAACCGGTCCATGGTGTTTTGAAAGCGAGGAAGAAGAATTCCGCGACAGACTCCTGGATGAGTGTTGCCGCAAAAAAGAAACAAAAATGTGAACTTCTCATGAAATACACTGCTGAGTAACACGACATTAAAATAAACAAGTAAGAAAGTCTAAGTTCGGGCGGAGCCGAACATTAAATACCCGGCGCAAGTATTAAATATATATTTTTCACCTTTCCGAAAGCTAGCGCTACATGGTAAGCAGGAGTGTATCAATTTTGAGTAAATTAACGTTCTTAAATTTCGAAATATTGCAGTTTTAAGCATTTATGAAATTTACCGTTATATGAACGGCCGTAATTTTAGTCCGTTTAGTTCAACGGTTTGCTTGCATGTGGCAAGCACAATAACCACACCGAGTTTGGTACAAATTGGTAGAACGGTTACCGATATACATATATGTGATCATAAGTGGGCGGTTCCACGCCCATTTTCAAAAATTTTATCATAAACGTATATCTTGGTAAAGAATTGTTGCTAGCATCAATTTTGAATAAATTAGCTCTATTATTTACTGATTTATTGAAGATTTCGTATTTCTCCAAATTACCGTTATATGGGATGTGGGCGTGGTTATTGTCCGATTTTAAAATTTTTCGGCCATTTGGTATGCTGTACCAATGCCAATAACTGTGCCAAGTTTGGAGGAAATTGGTGCGGCGGTTACGAAGATATACACATGTAACAATAAGTGGGCGTGGCTACGCCCATTTTCCAAAAATTTATAATATTCTTACTTTTCGTCTAAAACTTATTGTAAATATCAATTTTGAGTGAATAATCTTCAGCAGTAGTTACTAAAATATCACAGTTTTCGTATTTCTGAAAATTACCGTTATATGGGAGGTAGGCGTGGTTATTGTCCGATTTTGCCCATTTTCAATACCGTCCGTCCTAGGCCAGAAAGAAGTGCACGTACCAAGTTTCGTTAAGATAACTCAATTTATACTCGAGTTATCGTGTTCACAGACGGACAGACGGACGGACGGACAGACAGTCACCTCTTAACCGATTTCTCTTTTCATTCTGATCATTTATGTATACATTTGTCTTTATCTATCTCGATTCGATTTGCCTATTACAAACAACCGTTATGTGAAGAAAGTTATAATACCCTTGTGCACAAGTGCGCTCGGGTATAAAAAACAAGAAATAGAAATTGAAATAATGAAAAAGGAGCACGATCTCAAAGTTATAAAGATGGAGTTGGAAATCGACCTTTTAAAACTGCATTTACAACAAATGGAAAAAAAGAGTTTGGGTGATTGCAAGAACATTAGTGTTTAGTTTTGTTTTATTAATTTTTTGTCTTAATGTGATTTGTTTTATTTTTTAAAATTTCCTTACATTTTGTACGAATGTAGTCATACGAAATGAATTTAAAGTCTGAGTAGTCTAAATAATTAAAGTAATACAAATGAATGTATCTTTTTTTATAGTAATAAGAAAACTGAATTACCTTTTTTTATAGTAATAAGAAAACGGAATTACCTTTTATACTATGTGATAAATTTAGACCAATTCATATTTTATTATGTACGATAAACCGTTATGAAAGCACTTAAAAAGTAAAACACGGAATATACAATTTTTACATGAAAACTATCTGTTTCCATTTCTAAGCAAGTCCTTAAAGCAATTGTTAACTAATGATGTTCTGGTTGAATTGTTTGGATTCGAAGTTTCTCGTTGCCTGCTCCTTGGAACTGAGAGAGCGAAATCTACTGCAGTGGAAGCATGAGGATCTAATAAAGGTAAATCGTTTTCATTATTTGTGCAGCAAATATTATGTAGAACAGCAGTAACAACAATTATGCTCTGGACTTTTTTGTGATTTAAACGAATTCCAAGTGACAGAATTCGAAACGAGAATAAATCCTGGAATTTCTTAATATATCTGAGTCGTGAGCAGATCCGGGCCAGCGAGCAACAATTTTTGTTATCTTCAAGTTTGCATCACACATTGTTTGGACGTTAATGGAGTAAAATCCTTTTCTATTTCGATAAAGCTCTGGATTATTGCCACCTATGGAATATGTCAATATATAATAGTATTTTGTGAGTTCGTCTACTAGACAATAAACAAAAGCAGGTACCTGGTGAGATTATCTTCACGCACAGTCCAGAGCACCTATTACTGTGGGAAACTTAGCAATACTGTAAAATCCTTTATAAGTTTCATATTTTTGGCTGTCATCTTTTGGAAATATTATGAATCGTTCACTTAGCAAAGCTACATATATGGTGTGACACCAGCGTAACAACTTTGGACACTGTCGATTTTGATGCCCCAAACAAATCGCCAATTGTTTGAAGCATTCCACCAGTCGCATATACCCGCAAAGTGATTAAAAGCATTTGCTCCTCTGTTAAGGCGTGATTCCTACAAATGGAAAAATTATTACTTTAATTATTAAACTAAAAGTATCCTTACCAATCTGTTGGGTGCTTTATGTGATGTCCGATAAGCTCCAAAATGCTATACAATGATGCCTTGCTCATCCGGAATCGATCATAAAAATCCATGTCATCAAAGACATTGAAATGATTTGGCCGAGTGGATACAATTCTTGTCCTTCACAATACAACAATTGTGAGTATTTCGCTTATTTCTGTGTCGCTATAATCACTGTCAGTAGATAAATCCATTTTATCAAACAATTTTAACTTTTTTGATTTCACTTTCAAAAAAAACTTTTCCAGCTGATGACAGCTCGACAGATGAACAGCTGATTAGTTAAACTCAGCTTATACCTGCCAGATTGGGCGTTTAAACTACGTTTAAATTGAACTGAAAAACTGCACATTGAGTTTGAACTTAGTTTAAACGAGAAACGAAGTTAAACTCGCACTGAAAAACTGGCCCTGAGTCTGTAGCTCATCGGGAAGTTTGTTAAATGTTGACAGCAAAGTTCCAGGACATACAAAGATACATACATACATACATACAAGTGAAGTTAAATAAAAGCTTGTAAAAATGTAAACAATGAAATTAACCCTTTGTTATCAGGGTTCGTATTTGCACACACATGCGCAGCACATCCTAACATTTTACGCTCACACACGTGTGCTGTGCATATAAAAAATTAAAAACTTGCTCACCTCACATGTGTGTGCCGTTTGGTAAAAAGCACGGGCACATGTGTGTACTTTATTTTTATTAATAGAAAGCACACGCACATGTGTGTGCTTTGCGTAGAGAAACTTATACACTTCGATTACTATCTCAAATCTTGAAATACTTTTTTAATATGTTTTCTGTCATATAAAAAACAAACAACATCTCACTTTTTATTGAATTGTCTTTCAAAAAATAACGTTTAATAAACAAATTCTTTTAAAAATATATTATGTGCATGTGCATGGGCTGAAATTTGTACAAAAATCGGCTCACACACATGTGCCTTAAAAACAAACAGCACACACTTTTCTGTGAGCAGAGGGTGTTTTCCACTTATGCACACACATGTGTATGAGCAGTGAGTACAATTTGAATGTGTTTCTAGCGTGTGTGTGAGCAGAGCATGTGTGTGCAAATACGAACCCTGTTTGTTATGCATTTACCATATTTGATAAAACTCAATATATTTGAAATGAAAGTTTTTTTAAATATGAAAATATTTAAAATCTCACCAGAATCAGCTTCATTTTAGTTATTGCATTTTCGTTTTAATGTAAATGTGGAAATGCATACTTACACAAAATTACACACTAAATGAAACACACTCATTTATAAAATCGTTTTAACAATTTTCTTGCTTTTACTATCCCAATGTTTTTGATCATTTATTTTTTTTATTCACTGTTATTTTTTTATTATTTATTAGCAGGGATCGGATTTTATGGAAAATGCCATTTTTCTGCTAAAGAGATAGAGTATATTCGATTAAGAATGTCCACGATTTAGCTTTCCCTGATTCCATATACACATTTGATGTTGCCTTTTTTTGCCTTTTTTAAGGTGTTTGCCTTTGTTTGTCTTTTTTAAGATATTTGCCTTTTTTGCCTTTTCTACCTTTAAAAATGTGATTATAGCATTTACATTTTTTTTTTAATATTTAAAGATATACGCACGCCCATGTGGCTTATAGAAGCGCAAGGACCTCTTGCCAAATTGGTGTTGAAAAAATTCAAAGCCGTTTTCTCAGCTAACGTAGGCTTGGAGACAATAAGTGGTGTGGATAAAATTGCAAAGGGCACGAGCGCACATTTAGTACATTTAAGGCTTTTCTTCGCGAAAATCGAATGAGAATGCTGCAAGAAAACTTCAAAATGCATCTTGTGGTTCAATGTTACTACAACTATACAGATTAAGGTTTTATGGGTTCGAAGCTCGAAAGGATAAAATAGTCAAATATTCGAAGTACAAATGTTTCATATAATGAAACTAGTTCATAGTTTTTCTCTTTTTACTTGTAATATAAACAATTCTAAAATAAATGTATTTTTTGATTGTTATTGGCATTTTCTGTCTTTTTTAGTGCCTTATTTTGCTTTTTTTGCTATACCTAGTACCTTTTCCGGCCTATTTTATTTTGCCTTTTCCAGCCTATTTCGTTATTTTATTTTGCCTTTTTTATAGGTTTCTAGGTCCTAAAAATCCGTTCCCGGTTTATTAGCTATTAAATTTTCAAATTCGAAGTTTCCTTTCCATTAAATATATTAAAAATTACTTTCAGTTTCTTTATGTCAACAAGGAATTCTGGTATAGGTTTTATCAGACCACCATTTGAAATTTGGTCTATCCATGTATATGAGTGGGAGATTAGAGCCAATTTACACGATGACTTTTTTTTAACGTTTCGCTTTATCGAATTGACTTTTTTGTATTTTTACTTTGAGTTCGCGATTAGCTCCGCTTTAAAAATGAGGACGAAAGAGTTGACCAGAGAAAATTTGACGCTTAAATGTCACAAAAAAAACGCAAGAAACGCCGCAAAGAAAAAGTCATCGTGTTAATGCTCGAGGATTTTCGAAGAGTTTTTTAAAAGGGAACGTGCAAAAAACTGGGTGAAAAGTCGTCGTGTAAATTGGCTCCTACTCGGCTGCGATGGGCAACAAATAAAGTCACGCGCACACGTGAAGTGTCTCCCAATGAAACATCGCAGCAATTTGCCCACCGTTGTCGCTTCATTTGACAATTCGGAGGTTTAAAATAACGCCCAAATTTGTTGTCCTGGCTCTTGGCAAACACAACGCACCGCCTGTAATTCCTTTTCATTTTATTATGTATTTAAGATCAGTCGCACAGCTCACAATTGACAATTTAAATTAAACAAATTAAAATTTTCAATAGTATAGGGTTAAGAGTTGAGAGAAATGTCGAAATCACTTCTACCTTGTTATGCCTTGGGCAAGCGCCATTCGAATATTAAAATTTGTTGTTATTAAACTGAATGTTATTTTCGAGATAGCTATCAACACTCGACAAAAAAATTTCAGCCTTCTTTTTAAATAATTTAAGCTCCATCATATTATCGCAACTGGTACGTAAAGACCCGGCGATATGCCCATAAAACGTTTGATGTTTTTGTTTTATTAATTTCTTGGACATATCAAACATTATCTAAAACATGCCAACTATAATTAAATTATTATTTTTGAAGTGAAACTTCTTAGGCGGCGGTATCGCAAAAATGGAGAGTGAAATTTTTAAAACTGAAAACGTTACATGAGTGAGAAGGAAGATATAAGTAGTATAGGGAAGGGGAAAAAAGAAATAAAGCGACGCATATGTCATATGTATGTTTGAATGCACGTATGTATGTACACATATGTATGTATGAACGAACTCATTGCGCATGCCAGCTCTGCCGCTACCAAGCAATATATGTATAAATGATGCAAGCGTGTTTCGCGTAACTACATCCATTCGTACATATGTACATATGTTTGTATGGATATATTTATGATGAAGCAAACGGGCTTCATTGATGTACTGATGGGCATATGTATGTACTTATGGACAGCAATGTTTTCATGTATGTACATATGTTTGAATGGTTGTATATATATTTGTATGTATGTACACATGTTTGTGTGCATGTATATATGCACATATGTAGTACAAACGAAAACAAATCTAATAAGCTGCTCGTTGATATAAATGCGAACTGTACTGATTGTCTAAAATTAAGTGTTCGTTGTACATTTGTTCTTGTTTGTCATTGTGCGTGTAATTTTCTAGAGTAGTTTTGTGCTCTCGCTATCTCCTTGTATTAACTCGTCTTCGCTGGTATACTCTGATGAACATATGTATGTGAGGATGATAGCAAGGCCAACTTATATAAGGTAGTGTTACAGGAGCAGTTGAAATTTTCGCCCGATGTTTCTTAAAGAAAGCCATACACGTAGCGACCGTTGGTTAAACTTGGTGTTGTTTTGTTCTAGATTGTACCGTTTGTGGGCCTGTTGAATGAATTTATGTCTTGGTTGTATGAAAGATCAAAAAATTTTCATTTTCTGGCAAGTTGTACAACTTATCGCTACATTAATGGCCATGTTGTACAAACTCATTTAATTTGCGTTTATTTCGTACACTAAATAACCGAAAATGGATAACTCAGCCGAAATAGGTACGTGCTTTCGTTGAATTTTATAAATGTAAGCCGAAACTATGAAATTGTAAAAATTAGATTTTACAATGAGACTGCTCGCAAAATTGCAATGTTTGTGGGCAAAACGTCCAACTTGATTGCGGATTGATTTGAACCAACGTTTTCGGCTTGCATTATGTCAAAAGGATGTGTTTGTTGTAATTCATTCTGTCATTTACTACCATTATGCGTAGGCCAATTCATGAAATCATTTCATGCGTTTGAGTAGAAACTGAATGAATGAACACCATTTCATGATTTCAATTAACGCGAAATGGAGTTTATGCACTTAGTTTGAATTCAGATTGATGAAATGATTTCGTGAATTGGACTGCGCATACATGTGATACTTATGCTTTTAATTTATAGGGTAATTTTATGTTTTTATACTCTTGCTACCACATGAATATATCGTCACTACACACGAATAAAGGCGCGCTGGTGTTTTGACGGCGAAAAAAGACGCGTAAAAAAATTTTTACGAAAATAGACGCATAAGGAAAACTGCGGCGAAGAAAGACGCGAAACCTATTTGACGGCGAAGGAAGACGCGTAAACATAGAATTGTACCTGGCCAAGGACTGTCACTTCAGCATCATTCCCTAAAAACTCTTTGGGGAATATACGTACTGTTACACCTGCAAACATAATCGACCGCGAAAATGAGTTTACGGGTCTTTCTTCGCCGTCAAATATTTTAACGCGTCTTTCTTCGCCATTAACTATGTTAGAAGTCATTGTTCATTGAAGTTTTTTTCATGCGTCTTTTTTCGCGGTCAACTTTTGAGCTCGCGCCTTTATTCGTGTCTAGTGACGATATGAATTCGTGATAAGAATACATGAATTCGTCTTGGAAGATAGAAAGCGAGTAAGAATAAATGCCGAACAAAGGAATTTGTCTTCTTTCAACTTAAATAAATGCATTTTGCAAGCAAAAGTGCGTACGTTACTTAGTGCCTTGGTAATGGCGAATTCGTAAGGATCTATTGATTGCATTATAAACATTTTCATTTATTTGTTAAACATATAATTACTTCCATTACAACCCGGTCCTATGGATGATAGAAGCGCAAATTCAAGGTGGTGTTACCGGAAAATGAATAAATAAATTATATGTATATCAGAAAATTAATAAGATGAAATGAAGTTATTGTTTGATTTCTAACCAAACCTATGTATGTAACTCAATCGCCTAATGGTTTGCCGAACCGTAAACATATGTTTACATATCCAATGTAGGTACCCGGTACTCACACCTTTTTTAAGAAGTTTCACTTCTATCATGTGTCCGGTGTTACACACGCATTTTTTTTTTTTTTTACTTTTTACAGGACAGTTTAAGGAAGTTCCAACGTTATGTAAAAACCTTAAGAAAATCCTAAAATATTTTGTTTGGATTGAAAATTCATTACAAATCAGTACAAATTTTGAAAAGATTAGGACCATGGTGAAATAATAACAAGGTGTTGTCAGTAGCGACGTGTTTGTTGTAATTTTGACAAGATCGGCATGCTTATTTTCAGTGCTGCCGATCTTAATTTTTTATAATGCTATTAGTTGGGAAATTGTATTTAAAATACTCCATTTTAGTATTTCATTTTATCGTGATTTTTAAAGAACTTGGTGTTTTCAGAACGATATTAATATTTAAAATTGCTGGATTTGTATAATTTTTGTCCTCAAAATATGAAATATAAAAGATATCGTAGTTATCAATGGAAAAAGACGTACACAAAAATCGTATGGAAAGGCGATTTTTTATATTAAATATCTTTTGCTGTATTGCCATAATATCGAGCCAAATGGACTACTGATACACTAGAATAGAGCGGCAGCATGGTTAAACTACGACTTCGCTTATATTAATCGATATTTATGTGTTTTAATCTATATGCCAGCCGCTGTGGCGTTGTGGTAAGCAGTGCGCGCTCCACTCCGCAGCAGCTGGGTTCAAGCCCTGGCCAAAGCAACATAGCAAAAAATATATAAAAAAGGTTTTTTCTTAACATCGGTCGTCCCTCGGCAGGCAATGGCAAACATCCGAGTGTATTACTGCCATGAAAAACAGCTTCTCATAAAAATGCAATCGCCGTTCGGAGTCGGCGTAAAACTGTAGGTCCCTCCGCTTTGTGTGACAACATCAAGGCGCACGCCACAAGTCGGAGGAGAAGCTCGGCCAAACACTAACATATGTGTAAGCGCCAATCTATTATTATTATTACTAATCTATTTAAAAAATCATTTACAGTTTTATAGGAAATTGCCTTATTTTACGGCCTGTACTTTTTTAAAATGTACAATATATGTGTAACCTGTGTGGAGCTTACGATACACACATATATTCAGGCTTATAAGCCTGTAATTAAACATTTTTCTACATTTAATTTGAAATAGTATGCACGAACGGATTAAAAGTAGTAAATAATTAGTACTTTTTCTACTACTTTAAAATGCGTGACCGGAATAGACCTGCCGAAAAAGTGAGGTTAAGTTACTGACAACACCTTGTTATTATTACACCATGGATTAGGACATTACCGTACTGATTGAAGAAATGAATAAAATCAGTACATGAGCTGAAAAACCAGTACTGTACTNCGAGCGCTCATTTAGTACATTCAAGGCTTTTCTTCGCGAAAATCGAATGAAAATGCTGCCAGAAAACTTCAAAATGCATCTTGTGGTTCAATGTTACTACAACTATACAGATTAAAGTTTTATGAGTTAGAAACTCGAAAGGATAAAATAGTCAAAGAGTCAAAGTACAAATTTTTCATATAATGAAACTAGTTCAGAGTTTTTCTCTTTTTACTGGTAATATAAAAATTTCTAAAATAAATATATTTTTTGATTGTTCTTCGTATTTTCTGTTTTTTTTAGGGCCTTATTTTGCTTTTTTTGCAATACCTTTTTTTTTGCCTTTTTCGCTATTTTGTTTTGCCTTTTTTGCAATACATAGTGCCTTTTCCTGCCTTTTTCGCTATTTTATTTTGCCTTTTCCAGCCTATTTCGTTACTTTATTTTGCCTTTTTTATAGGTTTATAGGTCCTAAAAATCCGTTCCCTGGTACTGATAAAGTTCCATCAGCTCTAGATTTTGAAAGGAACGAGGTCAAAGTCTCAAAAAATCGAATTTTTGTGCAATATTTTAGAAGCTCCAGCAAAGAAACAAAAGGTGATAGAACCTTCGCGGTTTAAATTAAAGCTACCCTGCAGGAAATGGGACTAGTTTGTAGCTAACTATTAACTAACTAGCATAATTAACTACTTTTAAAGGGCGATGGCCGCAAAATAGTGAGAACTGGTTTCATCTACATTAGATGTCAACTAACTTGTAGCTAACTACCTTTGGACATAAAGTATCAATAAAATTTTTGAAGTGAAACTTCTTACACGAGTTCGGAGATGGTTGCGTTAAATATTTAGCACCAAGTAGTATCTGTACCGTTCGTTCGATTTTCCAAAATGAGGTGTCACATGAAAGGCCTCGTCCTTCGGGTGTACAACATAGCTTTAGTTCCATGAAAGAAGTTGCCACATGTTAGTAAATCGTACTCAAAATTTCCCTGCCGCAGAGGGTTGCGTTAAATATTTAACACCCAGTCATAAAATCTGTACCGTTCGTTCGATTTTCCAAAATGAGGTGTCACATGAAAGGGCTCGTCCTTCGGGTGTGCAACATAGCTTTGGTTCCATGAAAGGAGTTGCCACATGTTAGGAAATCGAACTCAAAATTTCGCTGCCGCAGAGGGTTGCGTTAAATATTTAACACCGAGTCATAAAATCTGTATCGTTCGTTCGATTTTAAAGGATGAGGTGTCAAATGAAAGGGCTCGACCTGTAGATGTGTAACATGATTTTAGTTTTTTAAAGGGGTGCCATATATACGAAAATCAAATTCAAATTACTTATTAAAATAAATAAAGTATCCCAATATGGGTATCAAAAGAAATGGTT
>NW_016158166.1:0-10007 GCF_001687245.7 Rhagoletis zephyria
TCTTCATCTTCATCTTCATCTTCATCTTCATCTTCATCTTCATCTTCATCTTCATCTTCATCTTCATCTTCATCTTCATCTTCATCGTCATCCCCAACTTCATCTTCATCTTCATCCCCAACTTCATCTTCATCATCATCTTTATCCTTGTCTTTTTATGTATCTTTAACATTGTCTTGTTCTTCATCTTTATCATTGGCTCGATCCTTCAATATAGGTTGTGAGTGTATGTGGTTTTGTCGTNTTATCCTTGTCTTTTTATGTATCTTTAACATTGTCTTGTTCTTCATCTTTATCATTGGCTCGATCCTTCAATATAGGTTGTGAGTGTATGTGGTTTTGTCGTTGCCCTTGTCTTTGTTTCTGCCCTTGCTGTATCTTGCTCTCTATATTTTCATTACCCACTCCACAGTGGCGTTAAAAGTTCAATGCAGCCGCCCCTTGTCTACTCACGCATGCGCATACGCATACGCAAAAATTAAGTTTTATTTTCTGAGTATAAAATAAAACTCAAGAAATAACGATTATTTTACGAGCAAAAAATAAAACTTAAAACGTAACGATTATTTTCCGAGCAAAAAATAAAACTCAAAAAATAACAATTATTTTCCGAGAAAAAAAATAAAACTTAAAACGTAACGATTATTTTCCGAGCAAAAAATAAAACTCAAAACCTAACGATTATTTTCTGAGTAAAAAATAAGACTCAAACTAAAATGATTAATAGTGCTCTGTTAGCGCAGTTAAGGAAACTTGGCTTTTAATCAACTTTTTTATTATGGATTGAATCCTACTTAAAAAATAGTCAACTATGTAGTTATTTATACTGTAAAGTCCTTTCCCTATATTGCAACCTCGGGGGTTCCTCAGGGTAGTATACTTGGACCTCTTTTCTTTGTTATTTTCATAAATGACGTGAGCCTCTGCTTTAAGCGCTGCAAATATTTAATGTATGCAGATGATTTAAAATTTTTTTTGGAAACTTGTAGTCCAAATGATGTCCAAGTTCTGCAATCTGAATTAAACACATTTTCTGATTGGTGCAGCAGAAATTAGATAGCACTCACTACAAGCAAATGTTATACTGTAACCTATGCTAAGGCTCGTAATACGTTTCCATCTACATATAGGATATCAAATACACTTTTATCGCGGATCGATGAAATTCGCGATCTTGGTATAATTTTCGACTCGGCTTTTACGTTTGTTGGTCATTTGAACTACATTATTCCTAAAGTATTTGTTTCACTATCTTTTATTAAGAGAAATATCATTGAATTTAAAGACCTGTACACTAGAATACTTTTGTATAGTTCTTACGTAAGGTCCCAACTAGAGTATGGTTCAGTTACTTGGAATCCACTTTATGATGTTCATATGATTGAACGTGTTCAAAAAATTTTTTTGAAATTCTGCTTGTCACATCTAAAATTTGATTTACCTCCCCCACCTTACGTAGACGGACGATAGCAACGGTTACATTTCTCTACGACATTATTAATGGAAACATCGATTGCCCTCAACTGTTGGAATTGGTAAAATTTAATGTTCCTTTAAAACAAAAACTTCGTAGGCATTATACATTTTCAGTTGATGGCTATAAGTCTAACTATGCCCTGAATGGACCAATCACTCGATCACTAATTGAGAATGCTTTGGATAATATTAATTCTTTAGATTTTTCATTTAGTCGCTCTGCTTTTAAGAACTTGCTATCTTCTTACTCATGTTAAGTACTTAATTTATATTTACTCATACAATTTTCTAAATGTATTAACCCTAGAATAGTTACTTTATTTTTTATTCCTTTAATACTAACGTTCGCCTGTGACGCTACTTTGCAATAAAATTATAGTTAAAAAACTAAAAACACGCTTCTATTACAACAAGAACTAAAAAGTATAAAATAATTTATAGATATAGCGATTCCGTTTAAGAAGAATAGGAAGTTCCCTAACTTGATTTAATTTAACTTTTTTAAATTAGCTAAAAATGGGATTAAAGTGATTGGCCCGAAGTCATAGTCAAAATAAAGTCCACTGTAAAGTTAGTTGCAGCATATTGACATAATTTTCAATGCGATATCTGTAAAAAATAGCAACAAACTTTACAGTGGACTTTATTTTGACTATGACTACGGGCCAATCACTTTAATCCCATTTTTAGCTAATTTAAAAAAGTTAAATTAAATCAAGTTGGGGAACTTCCTATTCTTCTTAAACGGAATCGCTATATCTATAAATTATTTTATACTTTTTAGTTCTTGTTGTATAGAAGCGTGTTTTTAGTTTTTTAACTATAATTTTATTTTCTACTTTTTAGTTTTTTGAAATCTTGCAATTAATATTATATGTCTGTATATTTCTCATTCTGTCCATTTCTTTCAATGCGAAGAAAATTTTCGGCACCCTGCTTTTTAGCTACACTTTTCAACTAACGTTCTAGATTTGACCTTAACAAACAAAATTTTCAATGTATTTCAATTAAATAGGTAATACACATATTCTGAATATAAACCAAATCGGAGCACAGATGCCGATTTTTTAATTATATAGACTCGCGCGCCACATAGCTGCGAAAATTTTTTGTGTAGTTATTTCTTTTCATGTAAGCAATATGCATTCGAAATGTGAACTTAATCGCATCATAAATACGGGTTTTCCAAATATCTCGACTCCTGCGCCACCTATCAGCAAAATTTTTTGCGGATTTATTTCTTTTCACGCAAATAATATATGTTCTAAATATGAACCAGATCAGACTATAAATGTGGGTTTTACAAATATCTCGACTCCTGCGCCACCTAGCGGCAAATTTTTTTTTTGGATTTATTTCTTTTCATATAGTAATATATGTTCCAAATATGAACCAGATCACACTATAAATGCGGGTTTTACAAATATCTCGACTCCTGCGCCACGTAGCGGATTAAGTCATCTTTTATATTGCATTCTCCTCAAGTCTGTAGCTCATCGGGAAGTTTGTTAAATATTGACTGCAAAGTTCCAGGACATACAGAGATACATACATACATACAAGTGAAGTTAAATAAAAGCTTGTAAAAAGTACAAATTCTGTCTCTCTAAAACCTTAAATTTGTTTAAAAAAATGGGCTTAAACATATTTCATATGTTTTTAAAGTAAAAAATGAAATAATTTAATAATTTTTTTAATATTAATAAAAATAATTCGTATTGAAAATAACACATATTTTATAATCTTTTTGAAAGGGGTAATTTTAAAAAAGTAAAAAAAAAAACCATTGAAAAGCGAACGCCCCCAAACAATCCATAAATTATCTTAAAGGTATTCGTATTTACTTTCACACTTAAAAGGAATTAGTTGTTTATCTTCTCTATTGTGACCTGTACTTAAAAATGAAATCGACTTTTTTGTATCACATTGGGCCTTATGAATAAAAACTAAGCAATGTTTTTTTCTTAAAATTTCAGATCCTTTACGTAAAGTTATTCGAATAAATCAAGCAAAAGGGTTGACATCTTAAGAAAAAGCAACTGCTTAGTTTTTATTCATAAGGCGCAATCACTGAAATCTTCTTCTAAATTGTTCTCACTATCGGTTCCATTCAACGATATTTCTTCCAACCATTTTATAACTTGTTCTTCATAGGAACCCCTCTCGAAAAGTTAAAAAAAAATTAAGTTCAAAACAGAAAATAGCCAACAAACATGTTAAAAACTGAAATAAGCACAGCAAACAAAATTACCTTTACTACTAACGTTCGCCTGTCAGGCGGCAAGAGGGCGTGGAACTCAGCCGCGCAAGGCCACTGTACAATGTGCGTTTGCTAAGAGCCTCGTACAGCGCTAAGCTGAGTTGGCGCGAACGTTTACTTTGATCATTAAAAGCGTTCCTGAAATATCGCGCGGAAACCGAATTCGTTCCGCCTCACAGGCGAACGTTAGTATTCTAGGGTTAATGGCTAGTCAGTAAGAACGTACATATGTATTGTGTCATTGACTTAATAAAGAAATACAAATGCAAATTTGATTTTTATAAGTTAAAATTAAAAAACAATAACCAGTGCTGCTGAAGGTATTCCGAGTAATAAGAAATATATTGGTTTACTCCTTATGCACGTAGCATTTCTCTTTCAGTGTGATTTTTTGAGTTGAAATTTCAAAAATAATCGTTATTTGTGGTCCCTGATTCATGAATGCTAGTAAAATTCCAATAAGATTTTCTCTATCTTATCATTATATACTGGGAACTGTAGGACTCGGTAACTTATAGCCTATTTCCACCAAGAGCTTAACTGCAGTTAATAGCTCAGGTAAATTCAAGGAACGTTAACAAGGGCTGAACAGCAAATTTTATTTCTTAGTTCTTGCTTTCCTGTTTTCGATTGCTTGTACTTAAAATGAGCAATTAACTCCTTCGAGTTGTAATCTTCTTTTTCCAATAAGCAGTAACTGCAGTTAAGGCTTGGTGGAAATGAACTCTTAGTCTGGAATCAGGTGCACTAAAGTCCTCAGCTCTGGAGCGCCTTAATTTTTTTTGTACTTGACACTCGCCAGGGGAATTTTCGGCTATCACTGTAATTTGTGCGAATTCGGCCGCCGGAGGGGCAGAAGTTTTCAGTTTAAAATAAACAGCTCGTTATTTTTTACAGAATGCATTCGGATCGTAGCACTTTTTATTGTAGTAATAATTTTTTTCTTCTGGTGATTCACCGACATTGAAAATACAGTTTTTCTCCTAAATATGTAAATTAATTTTATCTCAAAATATGGGTCAGTAACACCGCAATCACGTTGAAACTCTAAATCATATCAAACATGCAAAATTTTGAAAGATGCAATTTGAGCCCTATTATGACTACCCTTTTGAAAGCTCGAAAATAAAACAAACAATATCTATATATGCTAGTATATGTAGTACTTATAGGGATTATGTTAGCGAATTCATACAAGGTGGTGTTACTAGATCATCTAGATGGAGTGCTCATGAGCAAAAAACCTATCATTATTCAGATCGATTGAAATTTTTTGTGAGCTTAGCTTGTTAATATATAATCGAGATCCGGAGGGCTGGCTGCTGAACAGCGGTCTTAATTATGCGTTTTTATCGATTAAATATGTAAATAAAAACCGATTACTCAACGAACTTCAGATGACTTGAAATTTGGATAGAATTTTATATAAAGTATATAGAAAATGGATTCAAGGCTGCCTGCAATTTCTTATGGTCTTAAAATACATTGTTGTTCTTTTGACAGCACATTAGTAATATTATAAATACATGAGATGTCTTCGGACAGCCTATTCTGATGGTCACATCATATGAAAAATGTCAAAAACGTAATTCCCGTTCATATGCCATGGCGTATAAGTTATCTATAAGCAATATTTTGTCTGGTTACGCACCCCCAAAACCCCTATCTGCGTTCGCCCCTGATGTAAATACCTACATATGAATGTTGTGAAAAACGCATTAATTTTTTAATGCATTAATGGTACTTAAGCAATAAAGTTAATGTAAAAATTAATGCATTAATTTTTGAAATGCTATGCAAATAAATTCTGAAAAATATAATGCTGATGAAATTTGATTTCATTAAATTATCCAAACTAATGCTAATGAAAAAATTTGTATGCATTAAAATTTTTTATACTTTTTTTTTTGTTCGTTTGAATTATTAAAAACCATTCAATTTTTTTCTAGTCAAATATAAATAACCTTTTTTGGAAGGACTTCGAATAATTACTAAATTTTTTTTCAGCTTCACTCTATTATCTTTATTTGCAGCAAAATTCTTGTAAACATTGTTAAATGTTATGAAAATAATAAAAGCAATGTGCGCGGAACTATCTCAGTGCCACAGATAGCCAGTTAAGCGGCCCTTGTACGACTGATTCTGATCTAAATCAATCAATAAACGTTTTTTAGGTCCATTTGACAATGTGTTTTTACCTAATTGACGACATACCAGCCTTATGTTCCGCCACTATATTTTGTACCCTCAATGTCAAAAGAGAATTTCAAATTTAAAATAAAATTAGTTAATGGGTTCTTAATGCTTGATATACATTTGATGGAATAAATTATTGTAATAGCATTCATTTCAAAATTTTAATGTTAATGCAAAAAAACTCATTAGCATTATTTCATCGGAATTGAATTGTATTGAAATTTTCATTAACATGAAATTTCAAAAATGAATGCATTAATTTTTTAGATTCACATTAAATGCTATGCATTAAAAAATTAATTGATAATAATTTTCAAAACTCTGATATGTATTTATGCCTATACGTAAAAAAGTATAAATTTAATAAGTAAATAATTACAAAATCGGCACTTTATTTTAATAAATATTAATACGACTTGATTTTAACTGATATTAATTTATCTTCGAATATTTATTTAGCCTCCTCGCCCTGTAGAACCATGGGACGACGTTATGGATGCCTCGGCTGATAAAATCGGTTGCCCATCAGTTGTCTCTATTGAATCTTTAAAGAAGTTGGACGATGTGATGGACATCGAAGACTGCCTCACATTGACTATAACCACGCCTGATATCACAGGTCGATATCCAGTTCTTGTGTACATACATGGCGAATATTTGTTTGAGGGCAGCAATGCTGAGGCACCGCCTGATTATTTGCTAGAAAAAGATATTATATTAGTGGCGCCACAGTACCGACTAGGTCCATTCGGTTTTCTATCAACAAAAACTGAAGACATACCTGGTAACGCGGGAGTATTGGACGTGTATCTGGCATTACAATTTGTTAAACATTTCATCAAATATTTTGGAGGTGATGAGAATCGGGTGACACTAGCGGGTCAAGTAGGTGGTGCAGCAATCACGCATTTGCTTGCCATTTCACCAATGGTGGGTAGCTCCTTCCCAATGTTCTTAAATTCTTATTAAGATTAATCAATATTTTTGCAGGTCCAGCATGGGCTTTTCCAACAGGCTATATACCATTCAGGGTCGGCTCTTATGCCCATTTTCCTAGAAGAAAATCCGCGAAAACTTGCTCAGGATATCGCTGAAAAGGCCGAATGCAAAATGAAAACAGTGCGGGATTTAAACGAGTGTTTAATGGATTTGTCAGCACTGGAACTACTGAGTGCCTTTATGACCCATGCTGTGAGTACCACAAAGAAATATGCTCTTCATATTTACCTACAGTTATTGTATGAATATTAACAATTATGGGTTTATAGATTGAAAAATCCGATTTGGGTGTGGGGCACACCGGTGGCATTCAGTTTACGATTGGCGGACCCAGCGGCGTGTTGCCTGAGCACCCATATAATTTAATGCTCAAATCGAACTTTTCTTACCCCTCAATGGGTGGGTGCCCTAAGAATGTTGGTTCACGACTTTTGAATGGTGAGTAATTAGAGTATTTTCATCTTCGCTTTATCATATTGAATGTTCTAGAAATCGTTGAAAATGACTTCGAAAGCATCATACCAGACGATAGTTACAGATCGTACGATTATATAGATCATGTTATTCGTCAAGTTGTGGGCACGGATAAAACCATGATGTTGACTAGTTTCATCACTCACGACTTTTTTAATAGGAAGTTGATGGAAAATGGCACCTTCAGCACTTTGATACCACGTTTAATCGATGTAAGTCATAGATCAGGAAAAAATTTGGTCCCAATATAATAGTTTACTTTCTTTTTTTTAAAGGTCGGTGGTACTTTGATGCATAAACTTCCCGTGCTACTGGCACTAAATATGAATAACAAGCACGTTCCAGACAACACATTTCTCTATTCATTTGAATACATGGGCGAGTTCAATCGGTATCGTGACTTGGACGAAGAGACTAACATGCAGAGTCCTTTTAAAGCAGGCATCTCATTAACAGATGAAGCACTATATCTCTTCCCTTACCCACAACATGTCGCCAACTTAAGCTCGCCCGATGTGTCGATGGCGAAGCGTATGGTGGACTTATGGTCTTCATTTGTGATTAACGGTAATCCTCTAAGCGACCTGCGAGCGGGATATTGGCCGCCTATGACCACATTGTATGGTCCTTACATGAAAATAAGCGAAACGTTAACGGTGAGCGGTAATTTCTTCAATGAGTNATTGATACCACGTTTAATCGATGTAAGTCATAGATCAGGAAAAAATTTGGTCCCAATATAATAGTTTACTTTCTTTTCTTTAAAGGTCGGTGGTACTTTGATGCATAAACTTCCCGTGCTACTGGCACTAAATATGAATAACAAGCACGTTCCAGACAACACATTTCTCTATTCATTTGAATACATGGGCGAGTTCAATCGGTATCGTGACTTGGACGAAGAGACTAACATGCAGAGTCCTTTTAAAGCAGGCATCTCATTAACAGATGAAGCACTATATCTCTTCCCTTACCCACAACATGTCGCCAACTTAAGCTCGCCCGATGTGTCGATGGCGAAGCGTATGGTGGACTTATGGTCTTCATTTGTGATTAACGGTAATCCTCTAAGCGACCTGCGAGTGGGATATTGGCCGCCTATGACCACATTGTATGGTCCTTACATGAAAATAAGCGAAACGTTAACGGTGAGCGGTAATTTCTTCAATGAGTTCTCAGCAACGCTCGTAGACGAAGAAAATGGTCACAGCTTAGTCCGTGAAAGTTACTACCTGCGGAGGAACCGTGCTAAGAGACGACGCACAGTTAAGCGTAATAGTCACAACAAACTTAATTGAAATACTTTCCCGGAAATACGTCATACTTTGCCAAAAAATGTGTTTAATTCGTGATATTGATTTAGTTAAATACTAAGCTTAATTTTAAATTCTTAAATCTTTTTTGCGGACCATATATGTTTGTTTACGTACTTATGTCAGTATGCATGTACTAGGAATGTCAATCCCGGGACTTTTTAAGGTCTCGAAAATCACGGGATTCTTGGCAAGTAATCCCGGGATTTTCCGGATTTGTAATTTGCACTGATGGCAATAATAGAAACTCCTTTTCTTGACCAGTATTGGCTATATTTCTTTTTTATTTAATAATTAATATTTTTTATAAATGTCTAGCTCATTGTACATATAACACCGCGCGAATGTAAATTTTAAACATAAATATCAATATATTCGCGAAACCACGGGCCAAATATAGTAAAATTGCGTTTTTAGTTTTTCACTCTCGGTAATTCAAAAATGATTTAAAAAATTCGAGGAAATGTGTTTAGAGAAGTATGGATATAAAATTAATGAGGAAATCCTGTAGAATTTAACCATATTCAAGTTTCTAGCGCAGAAGGGCTGATAAATATTTAAAATGTCATTTTAAAATTTAATCCTTGAAATTTGAATTCTTGAAATTGTTGATTCTTTTGCTTTTATTTCGCTTTGCTTTTTGTTTTNAGTAATTCAAAAATGATTTAAAAAATTCGAGGAAATGTGTTTAGAGAAGTATGGATATAAAATTAATGAGGAAATCCTGTAGAATGTAACCATATTCAAGTTTCTAGCGCAGAAGGGCTGATAAATATTTAAAATGTCATTTTAAAATTTAATCCTTGAAATTTGAATTCTTGAAATTGTTGATTCTTTTGCTTTTATTTCGCTTTGCTTTTTGTTTTCGCTCAATTTAATTTTTATAGTTTTTCTAAACAAACGAAAAAACGTTTGAAATTAAGTGAGCCATGCAAATTTTGAATTTATTTACAAGCAAATGTTTTTTTCCGGCTTTTGCAAATTGAACAAGTTCTCTGTAAGATGGTTTGTTGAAAAAAATACGTGAACATATATGGTATATGGGGTATGGAAAAAGCGATATTTCCAGCAGTAAACGTTTTAGTGTGAGCAACAATGATATTTTTTAAATAAGGCAGATCGGAATATGCGCTCTCTGGGAAGACAATAACTGTAATTACACTGTGGAACAAATTCAGGTTAGCAAAAGTTAGGTAGATTCTGAGAGTGAGGGGTGAAAATAGAGGCTAAATTAGAAGACCCGTTGGTAGTAGAGGAAGAGGGAGGCCCCCACTGCGATGGAAAGATCA
>NW_016158166.1:14603-18051 GCF_001687245.7 Rhagoletis zephyria
ATCGCGGCGTTTGTTTATGTTAGTTCGAAATTTTTTTAATCGACCTTCGAACTTTGCAGTCAAATGCAATAAATTTCTTCCCCTTCTTCCTCTTTTTCCTCTTTTTTGTTTCCAACCACCGCACAGGCAGCGATTTTTATTTATTTCGTACAAGCGAACTAATATCAAAAATAAAGATTCAGTTAAGACTCGAAACTCAGCCGAAGCTGATGTCTTTTAATTTTCGCTCGGTCGTGATAAAATTCGCTATTAATTTTTTTGGAACTTATTTCATTTTGTGAGTGATTTAAGTTAAGTGCATCGGTTTCATAAAAATAACAAAAACAACATTGTATAATATATATTGTATTAAAAATGTGTCCAAATTTAAAATGGACAATTTTTGTAATGTTTGTGGACGTTTCATAGCAAGCGATGAAAAATGTGGCAATGCGAGTGATTGTTTTTTGGAAGCCTATAAACAATATTTCTCGCAAGAGTTTATCACTGACGTAAACTATGCCCCTAAAAAAGTTTGCTGTAATTGCTATTCAAGTGTTATGCAATGGAAAAGTGAAAAGAAGAAGGCTATGCCTTTTGGTATACCAATGATGTGGATAGACAACAGCCCGAATCAACAAGAAAATTGCTATGGATGTATCAACTACCATAAAACTTTGAATAGAAGGAAAGCAAAGAATAAAACTTATGTAGCAGTGCCAAGTGGAGTGCAATGGGGTATAGTCGTTGCGCTGGGTATGCAGTTACAGTTGCATGGCTATACTCAATCCCGACTCTTGCGTCCTCGTTCGCGCACTCTGGGCAACGTGAGCAACCCATGTGCGAGATGCGGTAACGGTGGAGAAGGACTTGGCTTCACTTGGCGTTTCCAATTGGCGTCAGTTGGCACAGAGCAGAAACGACTGGCGTGCTTTGCTGATCTCGGCCAAAATCGCTTAGGCGGTTACAGCGCCAAAAAAGGAGAAGAAGAAGCAGTGCCAAGTGTCCAATTACCATTACCGCACTCAGAATTTGTTCCAGTACCAACATACCGAAGTATTGATCTTCAAACAGATATCAGTACTACAACCGCCGCTGCTATATCCATGCATTTCTTCTCAGAATACGACCATGGTGAAGGTACATCCTATGAAACATCAAAGGACCCAATCCTAGTAGCACCAAAGCAATTGGATGCAATTGTTGCAATTTTTTGTTTGACTCAGAAAAAATCAGAACAACTGGCTTCATTTTTGAAAGGAAATAATTTGCTGGCGAAAGGTACCAAAGTAACAGTATATCGAAAACGCCAAAAAAGAGTTAGAAAAGTTCTTCAATGTGAGTGATGCAAAAAATTTCGCTTATTGCAATCGAAAAGTTAATGGAGAAGATAGGGTTAACCTATAAAAAAGATGATTGGCGTTTATTCATCGATAGTTCAATAATCAGCTTAAAAGTTGTGCTTTTGCACAAGACGAATAGAATGCCTTCTGTTCCAATTGCGTATAGCACTGACACTAGTGAAAATTTCGATAATTTGAAACACATTCTCACCCCTATTGCGAATGTCGACTGACAGTAGATAAACGACTATTAAGCGATTATCGATTAACGATGCTATTGCGAGTGTCGCTTAGTCGCTCAATTAGCGACTGTGAATACTTTTTAATCGCTCATTCTTCCATTGCTGTTTTTCAGTCGTCAGGTCAAAAATTGTAAGCAACAAAAGGCAAGTTGCGCGGTTGGTTGTGCTGATGCAGGGGAGTGAGGACATATGCAAAGGAATTTCCGGAAAGAGTAGGGGAGGAAGCTCTGCTTCTATTGTGAAAGATATACAATACTTCTTGTGCATATAACTCCGGCTACGCCATTCACAGTGTTTTTGCGCAGAATCAACAGCAAAGTTAAAAAAAAACTGCATAATTCATTAATTAACTAGTGCTCGGAAATTTGAAATCTTTATTTTAAATCAAAGTTTGATTCTTTCACTACACGTGTATGTTAAAGTTTTTAAAATCGGATCACGCGTTTGGACACAAATACCCAACATCATGGTACAAATAACTAAACCGCATCGTATTTCTTAAACTTCCATAAAGTTTATTAATGAGGAAAACAGCTTTTCCTGCAAATCCTGTAAAACCTAAAAACGTGAAGCATCGGGAATGCAACTTCTATTACAGGCTTAACAGCATCTGGCCGACCAAAATATCCGTGTTTTTTGTGCGATTGGGATTCACGATACGGAGAAGGTAATAAAGGAAGAAACCAGTATAAACAGCATAACTGGAATAGTCGCATTGGACGGAAATGGCCTAAAGACAAAGGCTACACGAAGTCTTGTGCAAATTTTGTTGCCGTGAAATGTATCGCAAAAAGACCAGCAGTATTCAACCGCTTAAAAGACATTTTCCCAAGACTAAGTAACGCCAAAATTCAGGAAGGGGATGTAACGGTCCCGACATACGGAAACTAATGAGTCGTCAAGATTTTGACCAAGTTCTGACAGACCGAGAATTAAATGCATGGCTCGCATTGAAAGCATCATAAGGATTGTAAAGAACGCAAAGAAAACTACAGGCAATCTGTTGCAAACCTGTTGGCAGCTTTCGGTGAAATTGGGGTTAATATGTCGTACAAAATTCATCTCTTGCAACAGCATCTTGATCAACTCGCTCAACAGTTGCCAACTGAATCTGATGAGCAAGGCGAACGTTATCACCAAACTGCGCTTCCCTTTGAAATAAGGTAACTATAGAGTGTACATATTTTGAATTCCTAAGATTTTTCTAATATCTTTGTCAGAGTGGACAATTTAAACATGTTAACGATTGAAAACTATTTTCGTTTCAGGTACAGAGGAAAGAAATCTCCAGATGCAATACTCGCTGAAATTTGTTGGTGGTATAAAAACGCCTTTGAAGAAGAGGAGGACGAGAATAAGAGGAAGAAGGGAGAAGACAAAGATGAAATTCCAGAATATCTGTTGGACGAAATTATCGACCTTTCTGATGATGATGACGATAACCAAGATATTAGAGAGAGCAGTGATGTTGATCCACAACCGCCTGCTAAACGGCAACTGGCCAAATCATTAATTTAATATATTTAATTTTTTTACTTAAAACTTTTCGTAACTAACATTTCAAAATTATATTTTTTTCCATATTTTTATAATTTCTTTTATCAATGTTTCTTCAAAACCAACACTGAAAAAATGTGTACATAAGAAATGAGAAGTAAATTAATATTAAGCTGGAAAACGCGAGTTTTGTATTATGATTGTTTTCTTTTCAAATGAAATTTATTGAAGGAACTGAGAAGCATATTATAGATCAAACAGAAAGCAAAAACGACTTAGTTTTGTGGAAAATATGTTCAAAAAGCATGAAAAAAATGTCCACCGTTTTGCTTCAAAGTCACTACAAAAATTTTCTAAATACAACTTTTTTAAATGTTGCACAGGTTC
>NW_016158166.1:18076-21699 GCF_001687245.7 Rhagoletis zephyria
CTCATAAAATTCACATACATATGTACATACACTTCATCGTCCAACTCCAAGGGATCCGACGAATCTCGCAAATCCCGCCTTGCTTTAGCCAACTCTACTAATCTATTAGCTTCCACATCAACTTCCTTCATCACTAAACCATATTTCAACTAAGTCCATTTTTTAAATTTTGTAATAAAAGCAATTACTTTAAAAATGATGTAAATGAACCACTAAAGAAACAAATGTAAACAAACAAACAGCTGTTTACAATTCAGTCAACCATTCACAATAGCACAAATTTTTATCGATCAAGTTACACAATAGCAAAATAAAAGACTAGCAATAATTTGGCTTTAACAGATTGAAAAAATATCAATTAGTCGACGAGTTATAGCCAAAAAACCATATAAACAATGTGCTGAAAATCGGCATTTGACTGCAAAGTTCGAAGGTCGATTAAAAAAAAATTCGAACTAACATAAACAAACGCCGCGATATGGGTCTTCTAATTTAGCCTCTATTTTCACCCCTCACTCTCAGAATCGACCTAACTTTTGCTAACCTGAATTTGTTCCACAGTGTAATTGCAGGTATTGTCCCAGACAGTTTTGCTTCACATCCAAATTCGTGCTCCCTTATTTTCATTTTGACGCAGTTCAATGTTGATTTTTTACCTTAATTGGGTTTGCTTTTTAATTTCGCCCAATTTAATTTTGATAATTTTTCAGAACAAAACAAAATTCAAATTTGGAATTTATTTACAAGCAAATGTTTTTTCCGGCTTTTGCAAATTAAATAAGTTCTCTGCAAGAAGGTTTGTTTAAAAATATGCGTGTACGTATATGATATATGGGGTATTGGAATAACCTCTATTTTCACCCCTCACTCTCAGAATCGACCTAACTTTTGCTAGCCTGAATTTGTTCCACAGTGTTATTGTGGTTGCCACATAAAGGCAAAACGTTGACAGTTTTGAAATCTGACTAAAATTACGCCCACTTTTATATAACGGTAAATTTCAGAAATGTTTCAAACTTTGATATTTCGAAATTTAAGGAAGCCAATTTTACTTAAAATTGATACTAACAACAATCCCTTGAAAAGAAGTATCATTATTATGGAATTTTGGAAAATGGGCGTGGGGCCGCCCACATATATCTATATAAGTTTAACTCATCGAAGATGTTTGAAATAGGCGTAAAACCACCACTGCTTACCACCACTGCTACCGCCCGAACTTAGACTTTTTTACTTGTTAAGAAATAATTTAGGTAAGTAAATTAGATGATTTAGTTAAATAAAAATGGAAAGGTTAGTAATTTTTAATAATGTTTTTTTAGTATTTGAATTAAAAAATTGGAACAGTGTATTCAATAAAAAGTTTTTAAAGGGTCGTAACTCAAACCTGCCCCACTAAATAACTACTCGCTGGAGGCGACAAACTTGAAAACTTGAAACTTGACAAAATTGTAAATTCTTTTCGATTGACGCTGCACCAGTTGAGAGGTCTTTCAGTTATATCTATTTTTTTTTATTGCGGTGCAATAATTCTTCATTGAGAATTGCACCGGGCTGCAAATATCCTGACTTCCATCTTCAAAATCTTGTATCATGGCAAGATCCAAGGCGCATCAATACAAGGTGGTGTTGATTGATCAGCAGGTTGGATATTTTTGTCTCTACACTAGTACAGAAGAATGTCATCCAAGACGAAGCGGCGCAACTTTAGGATGTTAACAAAAGAAAATGATGAAAATTATCTCCTATTCCCTTTCGTTTTGACATCCTCCTGTACCAAAAAGCAATAAAAAAATACACGGGACTTTTACTTATATGCAATCAACACCACCTTGTATGGATGCGCCTTGGCAAGATCGTTGTTTAAACACCGTTGTTTTCCAAAGAATTCTTCATTCTCATTCTTTTGGTTGTTTCTGAATTTGGAGAACCTGTAACGTCAACAGTGTTTTTCGATTTTAGTTTTTGTAATTCATTTTTAATCCTTTCTTCTGTGACTGAAATTGCTTTTAAGCACAAATAACGAATAATACTAAAGAAATTCATTTGGTACCAAACTTGTTTAATTTGGATAAGCGGTTTGTTTATTATCCGGAAAAGACTTTTAATTGGGAATAAAAAATATTTGGCTAAGTTTAATTGGTAAAAAAACTGTTATTTTCGGTTCCTTCAATATTCGCATTCGCAAGAGATCCGCATTAAAATTAATGCGGAAGCTCCGCGGTTGCGAATTCGAATATTCGCAACAACCCTGATACATACACCTCTAATTTTAGTATTTATTTAAAAAAACTCAATGAAATTCAAAAACTATCATTTGCATTTGGTTTTGCTCAATACCGATTTGAACTGTCGCACAGTGTTATCAAAAAAAAAGATATCAATGAAAATTCGTTTCTCTTGAAATCAAGTTATATGGCTGCGTATGTATGTACATACATTAGCGTGGGCCGAAAATCCGTATTTTTAGAATCTTGATTGGTAATAGGAAAAATCTTGTTCACTATGCTCTAAAAGCAATCTGTGTGACATATGCCAATTTTTGGTCAATATCTTAGGCTAGCCCAAGTCCATCAAAGTTTAATATGACCAAAAAAAAAAATTAATAAATAAATTAAGTAATACATTAGTTTCCTTTTTGGTTGTTGTTGTTTCCGACAGGGTGGGTGTATGATGTATTATGGAACGATGTATATTCGAACGAACACTGAAGATGGCACAACGCCGAAACCGGTTTGTCTCCAAACCAAATTTGACAAGGGATGACGGAAATTCGTTCCATAACACATAATACATTAGTATTAGTATTAGTCCTACATAATTTGGTATATGGACCTTTTTTGTAGAGAATCGAAGTTAGCTAAGAAACATTTTTTTTTAGTACTTGAACTTTGATGGACTTGGGCGAGCCTAAGATATTGACCAACAATTTTCACACACAGATATTTTTTAGAGCATAATGAACGATATTTTTGTTATAACCAATCAAAATTCTAAAGAAGCGGATTTTCGGCCCACGGTAATGTACATATGTACATATTCCGAAATTTTTTTATTTGTAAAGGCTCTCNTTCCTTGAACTTTGATGGACTTGGGCGAGCCTAAGATATTGACCAACAATTTTCACACACAGATATTTTTTAGAGCATAATGAACGATATTTTTGTTATAACCAATCAAAATTCTAAAGAAGCGGATTTTCGGCCCACGGTAATGTACATATGTACATATTCCGAAATTTTTTTATTTGTAAAGGCTCTCAAGAAAAACTAAAAATTCATATAAAATTAGGCACAATAAATGGACAATAAATTTTCTGCCATAAAAAATTTCTTAAATCAGTATGCGGCTCTTAAGAAAAAAATGCGCTACCAGTGATGGGCACACCTAAATACTTTTGTACTTAAAGTGCCACTTTGGGTACTAAATACACAAATACTTAGTATTTTGAGATGACTAAATATTCAAGTAAAAAGAACTTAGGTATTTAGGAGCTGCTAAACACCCAAGTACTATTTACTTAGGTATTTAGGTGGTGCTAAATACTCAAGCAAAAAGTATTTAGGTATTTAGGAGCTATTAGATATTAAAGTAAGAACAACTTGAGTATTTAGGAGCTGCTA
>NW_016158166.1:25413-32219 GCF_001687245.7 Rhagoletis zephyria
TACCTGCGACAGTACGCCTCCTATGGCATAACCACTAGCATCCGTATCCAAAATAAACGTTGCACCTGGAACGGGATACGCTAGCATAGGTGCAGTACATAGTCGTTCCTTCAGAGTCTGGAAAGCCTCCTCCTGCTCCTTGTTCCACTCGAAGGCTCTATTTTTCCTAGTGAGCTCGTGAAGGCTTTTAGCAACGCTGGCAAAATTCGGAACAAATCGGCGGTAGTAGGTGCATAGCCCAAGAAAACTTCGTAGTTCGTGCAGGTTCCTAGGTCTTGGCCAATCCTTTACTGCTTCTATCTTTTCCTTCGCAGTACAGATGCCCTCCGTTGTCACCCTGTGCCCTAAGTAGTTCACCTCCTTCCTGAACAGTGAGCACTTTTTAGGACTTAGCTTCAGACCAGCGCCAGCTATCCTCTGGAAAACTTCTTCCAAATTGTTCAGGTGTTCCTCAAAGCTTTTACCCAATACGATAATGTCGTCTAGATACACCAAACATGTTTTCCAATGCAGTCCTTTGAGCACATGGTCCATAAGTCGTTCAAAAGTGGCAGGAGCGTTGCATAATCCAAAGGGCATCACCGTGAATTGCCACAGACCGTCTCCAACGCTGAAAGCTGTCTTCTCCTTATCCTCGTCACTTACCTCCACTTGCCAATAACCGCTCTTAAGGTCGAGTGTTGAGAACCACTTTGTTCCAGTCAACGAGTCCAGAGTGTCATCGATCCTGGGAAGAGGATAGCTGTCCTTTTTCGTCACATCGTTTAGTTTCCGGTAGTCTACGCAGAACCGCATTTGACCATCCTTCTTCTTCACAAGTACTACCGGCGAACTCCATGGACTCGCTGATGGTTCAATCACACCACTCTCGCTCATTTCGTTTATTATTTGGCTAACAGTTTCACGTTTGGCAAGTGGAACACTCCGAGGAGCTTGACGGATTGGCCTTGCATCGCCAGTATCAATGCGATGTTTCACAACGTTAGTCCTGCCTGGTTTGTCGCCATCCTTGTCGAATATGTTGCAGTATCTTCGGAGAAGTTCCTTAGCCTTGTGCTGGTATTTTTCTTCCAACCCTTCCGTCCATGCATTAATGTCTTCCGCAATGTCATTCTCGCCAATGGAATCGCTTTCAGGTAACTTTTCGCAGTTGAAGATTGCCTCTACCTCTCGACATTGCCCCAGTACAGTTCCTCTTCGGAGTTTGACTGGTGACTTGAACTCATTGAGCACTCGAACTGGGATGCGTCCATCCTTTTGCGTCTTAGCCAAGGTTTTACCAATAAGTACGTCCGGTGTAGAATTTTGTGTTGCTTCAACAACCCACAATTTGTTTGTCCCACAATCTCCATCAATCTTTGCCCACACAACTGCTTCTGACTTCGGTGGAATCTGCTCGCTTTCCTCTAGGATCACTCGCTTGCTGCTGTATGGACCATCATACCCAAACCGAAGGGGCACTTCCATGTTGTTATACGTCATAATCCTGTTCTTCATGTTGATCTTCATACCTTGATCAAGCATGAAGTCTAATCCAATGATGACTTCATCCATAATCGCCGCGACTATGAACTTGTGTAACACCGTCACATTCCCTATTGCGACTTTGCATGTTACCTCCCCTACAACTTGGGTGTCCTCACCAGTTGCTGTCCTCAACCTTGCTCCAGGTAATGGCCTTACCTCTTTAGTGACCAAATCAGATCGAATGATGGAATGTGATGCGCCCGTATCCACAGTTAGTACTCGCTCATGTCCGTCCACATATCCACCAACAGTAACGTTGCTCACTTTTCTGCCAATTCGCGAGACGGAGATTATGGGGCATTCAATTGCGGGAGCCAGCGCGCGCCCCTTGCTGCTGGCTCGTTTTAGTTTAACGACTGATTGGAGTTGGTTTCGTCTCCTTCAGCCCTGCGTTTGCGTCCTGCTGAATTGTTGTGACCATTGGAACTTGCGCTGCAATCGCGGGCGAAGTGGCCTGACTTTCCACATTTAAAACATTTGCCAGAACCATGCTTTTTCTCTCCCAGCAGTTGGATAATCTTCTTCAGCATTTCATTTGTCTCGTCCGGTGTTTCCACTTCCACGCGATGTGCTTTGTAGGCTGGTCTACTTAGGAGCGCCGCCGTTTCACGCGTCTGAGCATACGAGACAGTTTCAGCAAATGTTGGCTTAGGATTCGCGTACGTCTCTCGCTTGGTATACACGTCCCGCATTCCGTTGATGAACCTCTGAATTTTTACTCTTTCGAGGTGCTCACCAGGTGCATCTCCAATTGCCAAATGAGCCAACCTTTCGATCTCGGAAGCGAATTCCTGTAAAGTCTCGTTGGATTTCTGGCAGCGATTCTCCAGCTCCATCTGGTAAATCTGTCTCCTGTGCTCGCTACCATAACGTCTTTCCACTGCACCCATTAACGCATCGTAACTGTTCCTTTCACAATCAGGAATAGTCTGCAAGATTTCCGCTGCAGGTCCTTTTAATGCAACGAACAATGCAGCGGATTTATCCTCCATGCTCCAGTGATTTGCTGTAGCTGTCTTCTCAAACTGGAGCTTAAAGACTTGGAAAGGAATCGTGCCGTCAAAGGATGGGGTTTTTACCTTGGGAGCGTTCGTCGAAGTAGCTGGACGATTCAACTGCAAACCCCGGAAACGATCTTCAAGCTCATCCACCTTAGCTTCGACTTTCTCCTGTTTTTCCTTAATAAGCGCTTCAATTTTATCTTGTCGTTCCTCGATTTTATCCTGTCTCTCTCTCAGTTCCGCGTTATTTTTGAATAAATTCTCTTGTAGCTGAGTAATCTTTTCATCTAGCTGCGATGATATGCGTGTTTCCTGCACTTGCAGCTGGGATGAAATCTGTGAGGACATCTTTGACATACGTGTATCCTGTGCTTGCATCTGTGACGACAGCTGTGATGACATCTGTGACATGGCAGCCAATAACGTGTTCATGTCCATAGATGTTGATGAACTTGGAGACTTTTGCTGTTCTTCAACCTTCCCGGATGTCTGCTGCACATCCTTCGACGAACAAGCGGCCTCATCCTTCTGTTCACCCTTTGCGAATGCATCGTCAAGTTTACCCTGGAAGTCGTATTTGTCCACGTCGATGCCTTCTGCTTCCATAGCCTCTCGCAGCCGGGATAACAATTCCACTTTTCTTCCGGAGGTGGCCAAATTACGCTTTTCCAACTCCTGTTTCAGCTCCTCAATCTTTAAGTCCTGAATTTTCGCCATTTTCAGTAGTTTATCCTTCGGGATTTATTTAACAATCCCACTTCTGACACCAATTGTTACGATTATCCTCGAAACCTTGAGGGATTTCCCAAATATACTCGGGCTCGTATCGCTGGATTGTTAAATAAATGCTAACGATGACCGAATTGTAGTACAATTAACTTTATTGTACAACAAACAATTTTACAATACTTGCTAATACAGTAAAAATACTACAATACTTGTTAAGGCAATTACAACGCTTTACTGAACTTGTTACACACAATTAAACTTATAGCTTGCTTATTCGCAATTCGCTTCTCTGCTCACTTTACTTGTAGCTTGCTGACTTGCAACTGTCTCCACTCCGCTGTGTCGTGGCTCTTATATACCTGCGCTCACACTTATGGCAACTCCAGAACGTTCTGAAGTTTATCGCTCATTCTCTTTCTCTCGCTGTTCGCAGTGTTCATCCAACTTGACGTTTCTCTTTGTGGAACATTCTACGTCATTCCTCGAACATTCTGCCTATTTCTCGTTGTTCGCTTTGTGTTGCCGCAGTATTCGCCACAATATGTATGTATGTCTATTTGTTGGGCACCACGGGAATTCGGCACATTGTTTTCGCGAAGTTGATAAATAAGCAAGTGCGTTAAAGGCTGAGTTTTTGGTTTATACAAAGTGGATTTTCGTTACTAAATATAAAAAAAAATATCTTTGAAATAACAGAATAGTGCGAAGTGTTTAAAAATGCCTAAAGTTACAGCGGCGCAAATAGAAACGATGCCTACAATCGGAATTAGACCTGCGTTTATTTATCGACCTCAAATCAATTATATATGTAGGTGATTTTTACAATAAAAGTCTATCTACACATATCAGTGCCGTACCTATCAGTGTCAGTGAAAAATATAATATCGATGCCCCAGTCCCAAATAGAGTTGTTCAGACCGTCCGGCACAATGCCGTTTTTTACCGTCAGTGCTGCTTCAGTGTTCGTTCCGCAATTTTTGTTATACACTCTAAAAAGTGCATGTAAAACTACTACTGAAAAGTGTTTATTTTTCAACCAGAATCTGTTCAAGTATACGCACAAGATGTTCAAGATTTGATTTTGAACATGAGTTGTTTAAAATATATACATAAATATACACATGAAATGTTTAAAATTACGAACATTTTAAAAGTAAAAAAATATATGTTCTACACATAATAAATACTAAGTGCCAGGGGCGCACGCAGGCATATATTTTTAGGGTGAAAGAGTTTATACTTCTAAATATATACCATCAGAAAATACTGAAAATTCGCTCTTTAAAATACGTTTATGCAAGTTTTATGTACAGAATGAAATAAAAAAAAAATTTTTTTTAAGTTTCATAAATTGCATTTTATTTACATAAAATTTACAAAGAACTCAGACATTTTCAACCGGCTTCAAAAAAGGGGAGGTTATCAATTCTTCGGAGTATTTTTATTTCTTTTATTTATTCCACCGCATAACTTTGCACTGCGTTAACCGATTTTTTTTTACCGGAAAGATAATACCTTAAAGGTCGTCCCGTAATTTGGTTTAGATCCGATCATTAAATCATGAAAAAATTAACGGTTAAAGATGCACTCAACTTTCAAAAGTAAAACAAAATTTTACAAAAGAATTTTAATATAAATAAATTAAATAATTTCACGAAATTTTTACAATTTTTTATTCATTTTCGTCGATTTCTGGTTTCTCATTTATAATAATAATACTTCGAATAACGAAAATTTAGCTGAACATGTATTTTTATCATGTAGCTCATTTTGGTGGAACGAATTCCAAGTTAGCAAATTAAATCTTCGAATGCTTGTTAAGTACATATCAGTGTAAACTTTTTTAGGCTGTAAAGTGTGAAAAGCAACTGTAGGTGAGCATGCATTGCATATTTTTAGGACAATGTTTTCATTCGCAGTTAAACTTTAAAGAGCTCTCAAGAAAAAAGAAAAACTCTTACGAAATGATGCACAAGAAATGGAAAAGAAAAATTTTTCTATCAAAATTTCTTAAATCATAATAAATTTAACCCCAAAACCCAACCCTTGTATGCGCTACGTGACAAATTTGATATGTAAAAGTAAACAGACAGTGTTTAATTTTGCACACACTAGGAGAGGAAACTGGTTACCTCTCTTTATTTGCGTAAATTTAAACGAAAATTTTTTAGAGTAAAACTTAAACATTTTATGTGTAAACAATGAAAATGTGAACAATAAATGTTTAAAACTCAAAAAACCAATTAGAAATTTGTTCTACGCCACACATATGATAAGTAAAAGTAAGCAAGCAGTGTGTAAATTTGCATTCATTAAGAGAGGTAACAGGTTACCTATCTTGATATGCATAAATTTAAACAACAATTTTTTAGAGTGTACACTCTAAAAACTGCATGTAAAACTGCTACTGAAAAGTGTTTATTTTCAAACAAAATCTGTGACTGGATTTTTGAACATGAGATGTTTAAAATACCCACACGAAATGTTTATAATTGTAAACGTTTTTAACGCAAAAATACAGTCCCTTTAAAAAATAAAAATTAAGTACATTTGATTTATAATTTTGCTCTACGCGACAAATTTGGTATGTAAAAGTAAACAGGCAGTTTCTAATTTTATTAACACGGTGTCTTAAATTTGCACACATTAGGAGAGGAAACTGGCAACCTCTCTTAATATGCGTTAATTTAAACAAAAAACTTTTGGAACAAATTTTAAACATTTTAAGTGTAAACTGTGTNTTGGCAACCTCTGTTAATATGCGTTAATTTAAACAAAAAATTTTTGGAACAAATTTTAAACATTTTAAGTGTAAACTGTGTAATTGTGAACACTAAGAAAATTCTATAGAAATTTTTGTAGTTAAGTTTATTTAATGATTTAACTATATTTAAAAATGGTTAAATTAACTGCCCAAAGGGCCAAATTCACAGTGCTTTATTAAAAATCTGCAGTTAACTGCCGATTCTGAGTTAACTACACACTGTGAATTTGGCCTTAAGTGTTTAGAATTCAACAAACAAATTTCAAATTTGTTCTACGTCACACATATGGTAAGTAAAAGTTAAAAAGCAGTATTTAAGTAGATTAACATGGTGTGCAAATTTGAATACATTAAGAGAGGAAACTGGTTACCTTTTTTAATATTTATGCTTAAATTTAAACAAAAATTTTTTAGAGCGAAGTTAATTCGGCAAAGATTTGTTTGTGTATTTCACTGACGAGCTGACGGTATTCTATTGCAAGTTTTGTTTGATATGGAGGGAAATTTAATTGAGTGGGTACGGAATTACCAAGAATTATATAGTTTGGCAATAATTGCCAATTGATCATTAGTAAAATAAGTCATCTTGGTTTCAATGAACTTCATTTTAGTGAAAGTACCGGGCGACATACTACGGTTGTCGAATGAATTGGTATCACTAATCGATGATGATTGGCAATGGTACTGAACTGATACGGCACTGATTTGTGAAGATAGATCTTAACTTTTATTATTATTACCAATCGATTAAAACACATTATATGTACATACATATGTACTAGGGT
>NW_016158166.1:34909-49221 GCF_001687245.7 Rhagoletis zephyria
TACAATTGCCGGCTAGATGAATTACGGATACTAATAAGACAAAATTCTTCCCCTGAGAGGTTTTCCCATTTGAGTTTCAATACGGTTTCCCTTAGCTTTGATGCAAAATTACTCATGAGGCGTCGCGAAGCACGCCGGGTATTTGCTAGTATTATATGTTCCTTACGTTTGTATGTTCCTTACGTTTTTATACATACATACAGTAAAAGTGTTAAGTTATCTATTAACGATTTAACTATAGTTTAAGATAGATAAGTCTACGGCCCTTAATATGCTTAATTTGTTAAATGGCCCATCAAGTCGATTGACCGTGTATGTTCTTGTGGTGTGATTGTACCAGCTGCTGGTGCGACTTCAAAATCTATTTGAAAATTTTATGATTGTACCAGCATCTGGTGTCGTGAGTGGTGAAATTAGCTCAATTTTCTAAGTAAAAAGTATTTTGGCGGAAATTTCTTGCACTATATGAGTCAAAGCCGTGTTTTGGAAGATTAAGTTCACGATATTGCAGTTGTGAATTAAAAAAAAAACAATGTTTAACAAAATGGTAGAAAAATTATGAAATTTCGGCTCTAATCATTTCGATCTTTCCTCGACCTCATTTGTAAAGAAATAAATATTGTACCAGCATGCTGGTAAGTTATATGCTTCGAGCCTGATGGTACAACCACTTGATGGAGTCAGCGAGCAGGTGTCGTATATTTCCCCTTTTATAAAAAAGGTTTTTGGTTGGATAAAATATTAGCTTTTTCCAGAGTTCATTGTTTTTCTATACCATTACTTATTGAAAATGTTTGCGTATATCTTATAGATGTATATGTAATTAAAAAATTTTAGCTACCATTTTTAGCCACAACGACTTTTCTTAGCTCTTTTTTAGCCCTTTTTTAAAATGATTCGCGGCAACACTGCTCTGCAGACGAATCGTTCGTCCAGCCTATCGTTCTGAGATAGATACTTAAGCCCGAAATACGATAACGCAGTGGCAGTGGCAGCGGCAGTTTTTGCGAAATCAGCTGGTTTTTAGAAAGTGTGTCCAATGAAGCGACTCACAATACAGCAGTAGCAGCTAGCAGTACTGCTCAGTTTAGCCCAAATTCTAAATTCACTGCCACTGGCTTCATCGCAGCAAACTTCGCATGTTGAATTTGACATTTCTGAAACGCCAGCTTCGGAGTCACTGAAGCCTAAAAGCCAACAACAAAAATGTAAACAAACAAAGGGGAATGTCAAAAAGGCAGTCACTGACAACGCCGTATTGTGTTTGTTGCGGCAGTGACTGCCAATATTAGCAGTAACAGCTGATTTTAGAAACTGTCACTGCCACTTCACTGGGCTTTGTATTTGGGCTTTAGGCTGTAAATCTCTCGTCGTTTTTCTTCTATGGGAAAATCGCAAATTCCTTATATTTTTATGACTGGCTCCTAAGGCTTCTTCCGACAAACACAATAGAATAAAATAATAATAAATAATAAAATTCTTAAAACATTTTCTAATTTCTCAATACCTTTTGACAAGTTGAAGTGTTCCAAACATCAAACCAAAGGTGACAATTTCCCAGCGAAACGCCGGGACACGTATAACTTCTTTTTTACCGATATAACTTTCCCCGGTAGTTTGAACCCTTCCCGATCACTGACCCCTACCATTTGTCTCACAGTGTTATCGGTCACTTACGAGATATTGTGAAATATATAAAACGCTCGGTAACTGCAAGTGATCAATTAAGAAAGAAGCAAAAAAGTGGAGGCATATTAGAAGGCCAATGTAAAAACATTAATTTTGGATGTGCCAACGCGTTGGAACTCCCTTTTTTATATGCTGGAGAGGTTCGTTGAACTGGTTTCAATTATAAATTAAATTTTACTTACACGATTAGCTGCACCTCCAACTGTAACCGGTAGTGAGCTCGAGTGTATTGAAGAAATAATTGGGGTTCTACGGCCGTTGGAAAACGTTACAGTGAAACTATCGGCAGAGCAAAATGTACTGATTTAGTGCTTTTTGAAAATTAAAACGCCCAAAAAAATTTTTTTGTGCCTAGAGCCTTTTTTAGTGCTCTTCTTCTGAACTAGAATTTCTCATAGATATTTAAAACATGAAATAATTTGAAATATTTAAGGCGGTAGCAGCACTGAATTTAAAAGAATCTACATTCATTTTTTCGTTTGTTGCGATTATATTTTTCTTTCTCTAAATATACCAGTTTTAATCTGTAGTACCTACTTCGGTATTACTTCGTTAGCATGAGAAAAAGTTTTGTGTATTGATTTATACTTATAAATATTATTTATTTATTTTTTTTACTTTTGTTAAATACAAACTATTATGAAAAAATTATCCTTTGGTATAAAAAAATGTGTGCTTTTAGTACGGTAAAACGCATTTTTCCCCAAGTTTTGGTGCTTTTTGAAACTCAGAAGTTGGCAACACTGCTAGCGGCGCATAAGCTCGGTAGCTGCGCACACACGACTTAAGTGTGAAAGCCGAGTAGCTCCCGGAGACTCGCGTGGGCATCACTGCTGTAGTCAGGGATGTTCCGATACAAGTAAATACGAGTACGTACTCGATACTTTTGTTTCGATACCAACTACTTTTTGTACTCACATAATTGTATCGATATCTACTTGGCATCGAAAGAAAGGAACTTGTAGCGAAACAATTTTAACAAGTTCCATCTCTTGTCGGCAAATTTTTTCTGCGAAAAGAATCTTTAACAGCGTCATTTTTGTGAAAAAGTTGTGTACTTTAAGCAATGGCACCACCAAAATCGAAAGTGTGGATATATTTTACCAGAGTGAGTGACACCACAGCAAAGTGTAAGCCATGCTTTAAAGCTGTAAAATTTTGTGGCAACACGTCCAATTTATTTAAGCATGTAAATGCGCACGGAATTGTCGTTGACAAAAGAAAGGCAAGCATAGCCTGTGAACGTGATGAAATAAGTGAAAGGTATATTTGTGCTTCCTAATACCAATATATGTATTTCAAGGTACGTTAATTGAAAGCATCGGTTGCTAATATTTTTAAAGCACATTAAATATAATTTCTTTATTATGTAGGTATATCTGCGTAGGAAATCTTCGGCGACTATGGTTGCCCAGATTGGAAAGTATATCATGTTAATTTAGAAACAAATGCCGATACTTTCAATTAATGTATTTTTGGAATTCATTACTAATTTGCCAAAAATTAATGGATCGATTATGAATAGCAAATTAACTTCAGCCGAGCTGCCAATTCTCAAAAACGCATTTATTCTTCATTTTTTCTTTGAACCAAATGCTGAAATGTGCATTAAAATTCTATCGACAGATTTTTGTTTTTTTCATATGTAGCTGAACGGTTGATATTTTAGACTTGTACTCTTTATTTCCACTATTAAACTGAGGCATCTAAAAATAATTTGAATTGTAGTTCACAACTATCGGATTCAGTAGATATGTCTAAAGATAGCAACAATGGAGATGATAAGGGATATACGACGAACATGGTACCGCAAACTACTTTGAGGGAGTGATTTGCTGGAGTTTCATCAATTAAAGGTAAATAATATACATAATTTTATAACTAGTATTCGATTGTATTTTGGAATGTTTTTTTCAGAGGGAGGGGCAAAATATAATAAAATCGTTCAGGCTTTAGTTTATTTCATATACAAGGATATACGCCCGTTTAGCGTCGTCGAAGGAGAGGGCTTTTTATGCCTAATGAAGAGCTCCAACCAAGCTTTAGGGTGCCTGGTGCAAAATATTTAAAAAAGAAGACCCAAGAAAAGTATGACGCTTGTGTTGCTTCAGCTAAGTCCCGGCTGTCAAATATAGAAAATATTTGTCTCACGCTGGATATTTCGACGGAAACAATGAATGAACGAGGTTTTTAGGGTGTTACTGGTCATTTTCTTGAAAACGGAGAGATGCGTATGCTATATTTAGCTTGTCGTGCGCTAAACGAAAGACATACGGCTGCATATATATCCGAAATAATTGTGGATACGCTTAATGACTGGAATATACCTCAGAGCAATGTTCGTTCAGTAGTGTCAGATAATGCCAGTTCCATGCTGTCAGCCGTTAGAATATTCATTGGTGAACAGAAGCATTTGCCATGTTTATATAAGATTAATTGTATAGTGGTTTTAAAATTAGCTGACGTTAAAATAGTTATATCAAAAGTTCGAGTAATAGTGAACTGGATTAAAAATAGTGTTGTGCGATCAGACCAATTAAGAAAAATTCAACTGCGAAACAAAACTCCTGAAGGTTTATTTCTCAAACTCATTTCTGATGTTAAAACAAGGTGGAACTCAGTATATTTCATGTTGGAGCGTTTCATTCGTTTGAGAAAAGTTATATCTGAGATCATACTTGAAAATATTTCAGCACCCGATATGCNGTAAAAAAGTTATATCTGAGATCATACTTGAAAATATTTCAGCACCCGATATGCCAACGTCTGTAGAAATTGAAACACTCAGTCAACTTACAGCGCTATTAAAGCCTTTTGAATACGTCACAAAAATATATAACAATATCTAAAATTATTCCAATGATTAATTGTTTGTCAAAAGAAATTTACAGCATCACACCAATTTCACCAGTTATCAAAGATTGCAAAGACGCTTTACTGAGAGAGCTTAAAAAGAGATATGGATTAATTGAATATAATGATCATGCAGCCATTGCTTCCTTATTAGATCCAAGATTTAAAAATCTCCATTTTCAAGATCCTGCAGCATGCGGACGAGCCATACAAAAACTTAAAAGTATGGTTCTGGAACAACAAACTAGTCCGAGTGAATCGGCAGAAGATTATACTTTGTCTAGTACAGCACATGATTATGATTTTTGGAAGTTTCACAAAGACTTGGTTGTCGGTCACAAAAATATGAAGAGAACATGTCAAAGAGACGAAGTGTCTATTTATTTGTCAAATCCCTTATTGTCTTTAAAAACTGACCCATTTGCTGAAAGGGGAAGATATGAAAGCAATGTTTCCTCGCTTGTATAAGTATGCGCAACAATACCATATCGTCGTTGCAACATCTGTACCAAGTGAATGCTTGTTTTCAAAAGCTGGTGCAACTATGACTCAAAATAGAAATAGGCTATCCCCAAAATATTTACAACAATAGCTTTTTTTAGGGAATCTTTCAAAGGACGAATTTTTTGTCTAATATATGGAATTACCCCTAAAGTTACTTGTAAACTAATACACATATGTTTGTATATATGTAGGTACATACAATGCGATTTTGCATTCTTTTTTCTTTCCTTAACCAAAAAATAAAATATACAACTGAAAGTACTTCAACTTGTATTTTTATCAGATAATATATGTATTTATTTTTTAGAAATACCGGCAATGTTAGTTTTCATTTTTCTAATTGACGCCTGGATGTGAGTGGATCGAAACAAAAATTAAACCAGCTGCCTTATTTCCGTCGCATAAAAAAAAAATAAAATGAATCGATATAGTAGTATCGAAATTAGGATTTGAGTAAACTCATTTGAGTAGGTATCGATACTTTCATGGTATCGGAACGTCCCTAGCTGTAGTAGCACACAGAATAAATAACAGCAAAGAAATGTGTGTTTCGCTTCATGCAAATGCAACAAGCAGATCAACATTCAATCAATTGGACCACCGTCTTCATGCGTCACAACTCAATAACACGTTTGTCAGAAAACGTGAAAAACTATTTCTTAGCACATGATAATCACATGGGCAAAGGCTTTTTTAAACAAATTATAACAAAAATTTGCTCCAGCTTTTGCTAAAATGTAATTAAAAGCTCTGCGTACATTTTTAGCGCATAATCTCAAAGGAGGAGAGGCTCTGCCAAACACTAACATATGTGTAAGCGCCAATCTATTATTATTATTATTATTAATCTCAAAAATGTAAAATTTTGAGTTGTGACTCTTTTGAAGACGGTGTGCGAATTGAGTTATGGTCTGATTGTGGCAACTTAACGTAACTTACGGCTCTTTCTTAAAAATTCTGTTAAATGGGTGTTGCTTATCTATATATATAAAATAATAGCCGTTTTCGTTGTTCGGAGTTAACTCAAAAACTACTGTATAGATTTCAGTCAAATTTTCAGGGGTTATACCATGCATATATCGTCCTATTATAGGCTACCAGAAAACTCGCTAGATGGCACTGGGGTCGAGTTATTTATAAAAGTCGTATTTATAAACCGATTTCGTTCAAATTTAAAACGTGTGCTACCTCCGTGATGAGAAATACGTATACGAAAAATAGACTCGCTAGGTGGCGCTGGAGTCGAGTTATTTACAAAAATCGTATTTATGAACCGATTTTTTTAAATTCAAAATGTAACCTACCAGCATGACGGAAAATACGTTTACCAAGAATAGACTCGCTAGGTGGCTTTATGAACCGATTTCGATGGCCCTCCTATAACTGAAAACTGGTTAACGAACCAATGTTGAAGTTGTAAATCATAGAAGAATATTACTCACGCTTGGCAGAGATCTCACAGGTGGAAATAAGACCATCGGTAAAATTCATGACATCGAAAGGGATTAGTATTCCATATGGTATCACTACTATTCTTAGCCTATGTGTGAGGAGGATTCTGCTCTTTATTCGTCTCAATTTAAACTAAAAATGTTTACGCAAAAGATCTTATTAGGCTCTGCGAAGCAAGCGGGCATTGGCTAGTAAATTATAATTGAACAGCCGAAACTTAACTTAATGCCACGTCGAAATCTGTTTCATTTTGATTATCTAAGTTCTACGTTCCATTAAGTTGAATTAAGTTGCCATAATCAGGCTTTTAGACTTAATACATGCTTTCATATCGTCCCGTTTCTGCCTTAACCACGTATCTACAGTTTTTGGGAAAACTAATATTACCACTTATAACAGCTGTTTAAGCGTCACACTATTTAAAAATACAACAAAGACTTAATGAGGGTGCTCACTACTGTTAGTGGAACCAGAAATATTAAGTAAAAAAATGCGTTTATTGTATCCTAGGGGAAGAAATTAAGCATTTTTTCTTACACTCTCTAAAATACCTTTTTTATGGGAATCCTGCCTCTGTCAACCAAAGGTGACAATTTCCCTATTGTTTATACATTCCTGTCCCAGCGAAACGCCGGGACACGTATAACTTCTTTTTTACCGATATAACTTTCCCCGGTAGTTTGAACCCTTCCCGATCACTGACCCCTACCATTTGTCTCACAGTGTTATCGGTCCACTACGAGATATTGTGAAATATATAAAACGCTCGGTAAATGCAAGTGATCAATTAAGAAAGAAGCAAAAAAGTGGAGGCATATTAGAAGGCCAATGTAAAAAATTAATTTTGGATGTGCCAACGCGTTGGAACTCCCTTTTTAATGCTGGAGAGGTTCGTTGAACTGGTTTCAATTATAAATTAAATTGTTACTTACACGATTAGCTGCACCTCCAACTGTAACCGGTAGTGAGCTCGAGTGTATTGAAGAAATAATTGGGGTTCTACGGCCGTTTGAAAACGTTACAGTGAAACTATCGGCAGAAGCAAAATGTAACTGCAAGCATGGTCTTCCTCTTGTTAATTGCCTTACCAACGCATTATAAGTTATAAACGTTTCAAATGGATCGGCAGTTGGATTAAGGCATTCCTAGAAAGATCAACTTAAAATAAGGTTTAGTAAAGTAGAACACAATGCTTTATTAGCATTAGCGTCTTTATTGGACCCAAGGTTCAAACTAGTCACATTTTCGAGATCCATTAGCAAAAGGAAAAGTTGTATCTTACTTAAATAAATATTTAGGCAACTTGGTTTGCGAGGTTGAAATCAGTGCCAATTGACAAGTGAAATTCAACACATTTGATATTTGGAGTTTTCATAATCAACTTGTTCAAAATGTGGAAACAATAAGCGCCGTTCAGTAGTAGTGACGGATAATACTACAGAAGTTCCGATGTACTTAAACTCACCAGTTGCATTAGTTTCCAAAACTTCTGCTTTCGACGTATGGACTGGGAAAGAGGGTCTCTTTCCTGGGCTATATAAACTAGCTCATATATATCTACCTGTCCCTGCTACTTCAGTGCCTTGCGAACGCCTCTTTTCTAAAGCAGGTGCTACTCTTACACAACAACGAAATCGGCTCAAGGGGAAGCGTCTGTCACAACTACTATTTTTGAACTCTATCCATAAGCTTTTAATGTAATTAAAAAAGTATGCAAAAGTAGCACTCATTAGTGGAATTCGCGCTTCTGTGTATTCGCTTATCCTGCGTAAGTGTAACTGGTCGAGCGCGTGGTTGTTGTTGCATGTGTATTTGATGTACCGCTAGCAACAACAAATCACATGCTCATTCTGTTACAATTACACAACATACAACGAATACAAAGAAGAGCGAATTCCCCTATTTACCTTACTCAAATCTGGTATGTAAAACTTTGATCTCAAAAGAATAAGCGATTTTTTAGTTTAAGATTTATTTTTGTTGAACTACTTATGAATAAATAAAAGTAGTACAAATGCATATAAAAGTTGTTTTCCATAAATTTGATTTTATTTTTTAATATGCGAAGGAGCTGAAGCAAATTATAGCATATATGCTTAGCAGAATAGAAGACAATCGAAATATTCTAAGGAGTCCAACTTTGTGTGTTTGGCATGTATATGTACACTTGTATAAAAATGTTTTTTTTTGCCTTCTAGCAGTTTTTCTTGTGAGAAATATTTTGCTTTTTAAACAGCTCTACAGTTGTTACTAAAAAATCTCTGGAACGCAACTTATATTTATCATTTCTTAGATTTCTTTCAAAATATCGAAAACATCGATATTTATCGATGTTTCTGGTCGATGTTTTCGACAGCGATTTTTTTAATCTGATATATCGATATGGAAAATATCGATGTTTTTTATGTCGATATCGCAACCCTAGCTGCTAGCGGCCATAGTTGCCAACTTGGTGCTTTAAGCACTGATTTAGTGCTTTTTGAAAATTAAAACGCCCAAAAAAATTTTTTTGTGCCTAGAGCCTTTTTTAGTGCTCTTCTTCTGAACTAGAATTTCTCATAGATATTTAAAACATGAAATAATTTGAAATATTTAAAGCGGTAGCAGCACTGAATTTAAAAGAATCTACATTCATTTTTTCGTTTGTTGCGATTATATTTTTCTTTCTCTAAATATACCAGTTTTAATCTGTAGTACCTACTTCGGTATTACTTCGTTAGCATGAGAAAAAGTTTTGTGTATTGATTTATACTTATAAATATTATTTATTTATTTTTTTTACTTTTGTTAAATACAAACTATTATGAAAAAATTATCCTTTGGTATAAAAAAATGTGTGCTTTTAGTACGGTAAAACGCATTTTTCCCCAAGTTTTGGTGCTTTTTGAAACTCAGAAGTTGGCAACACTGCTAGCGGCGCATAAGCTCGGTAGCTGCGCACACACGGCTTAAGTGTGAAAGCCGAGTAGCTCCCGGAGACTCGCGTGGGCATCACTGCTGTAGTCAGGGATGTTCCGATACAAGTAAATACGAGTACGTACTCGATACTTTTGTTTCGATACCAACTACTTTTTGTACTCACATATTGTATCGATATCTACTTGGCATCGAAAGAAAGGAACTTGTACGAAACAATTTTAACAAGTTCCATCTCTTGTCGGCAAATTTTTTTTGCGAAAAGAATCTTTAACAGCGTCATTTTTGTGAAAAAGTTGTGTACTTTAAGCAATGGCACCACCAAAATCGAAAGTGTGGATATATTTTACCAGAGTGAGTGACACCACAGCAAAGTGTAAGCCATGCTTTAAAGCTGTAAAATTTTGTGGCAACACGTCCAATTTATTTAAGCATGTAAATGCGCACGGAATTGTCGTTGACAAAAGAAAGGCAAGCATAGCCTGTGAACGTGATGAAATAAGTGAAAGGTATATTTGTGCTTCCTAATACCAATATATGTATTTCAAGGTACGTTAATTGAAAGCATCGGTTGCTAATATTTTTAAAGCACATTAAATATAATTTCTTTATATGTAGGTATATCTGCGTGGAAATCTTCGGCGACTATGGTTGCCCAGATTGGAAAGTATATCATGTTAATTTAGAAACAAATGCCGATACTTTCAATTAATGTATTTTTGGAATTCATTACTAATTTGCCAAAAATTAATGGATCGATTATGAATAGCAAATTAACTTCAGCCGAGCTGCCAATTCTCAAAAACGCATTTATTCTTCATTTTTTCTTTGAACCAAATGCTGAAATGTGCATTAAAATTCTATCGACAGATTTTTGTTTTTTTCATATGTAGCTGAACGGTTGATATTTTAGACTTGTACTCTTTATTTCCACTATTAAACTGAGGCATCTAAAAATAATTTGAATTGTAGTTCACAACTATCGGATTCAGTAGATATGTCTAAAGATAGCAACAATGAGATGATAAGGGATATACGACGAACATGGTACCGCAAACTACTTTGAGGGAGTGATTTGCTGGAGTTTCATCAATTAAAGGTAAATAATATACATAATTTTATAACTAGTATTCGATTGTATTTTGGAATGTTTTTTTCAGAGGGAGGGGCAAAATATAATAAAATCGTTCAGGCTTTAGTTTATTTCATATACAAGGATATACGCCCGTTTAGCGTCGTCGAAGGAGAGGGCTTTTTATGCCTAATGAAGAGCTCCAACCAAGCTTTAGGGTGCCTGGTGCAAAATATTTAAAAAAGAAGACCCAAGAAAAGTATGACGCTTGTGTTGCTTCAGCTAAGTCCCGGCTGTCAAATATAGAAAATATTTGTCTCACGCTGATATTTCGACGGAAACAATGAATGAACGAGGTTTTTAGGGTGTTACTGGTCATTTTCTTGAAAACGGAGAGATGCGTATGCTATATTTAGCTTGTCGTGCGCTAAACGAAAGACATACGGCTGCATATATATCCGAAATAATTGTGGATACGCTTAATGACTGGAATATACCTCAGAGCAAAGTTCGTCAGTAGTGTCAGATAATGCCAGTTCCATGCTGTCAGCCGTTAGAATATTCATTGGTGAACAGAAGCATTTGCCATGTTTATATAAGATTAATTGTATAGTGGTTTTAAAATTAGCTGACGTTAAAATAGTTATATCAAAAGTTCGAGTAATAGTGAACTGGATTAAAAATAGTGTTGTGCGATCAGACCAATTAAGAAAAATTCAACTGCGAAACAAAACTCCTGAAGGTTTATTTCTCAAACTCATTTCTGATGTTAAAACAAGGTGGAACTCAGTATATTTCATGTTGGAGCGTTTCATTCGTTTGAGAAAAGTTATATCTGAGATCATACTTGAAAATATTTCAGCACCCGATATGCCAACGTCTGTAGAAATTGAAACACTCAGTCAACTTACAGCGCTATTAAAGCCTTTTGAATACGTCACAAAAATATATAACAATATCTAAAATTATTCCAATGATTAATTGTTTGTCAAAAGAAATTTAAAAAGGTTTTTGGTTGGATAAAATATTAGCTTTTTCCAGAGTTCATTGTTTTTCTATACCATTACTTATTGAAAATGTTTGCGTGTATACTTATAGATGTATATGTAATTAAAAAATTTTAGCTACCATTTTTAGCCACTACGACTTTTCTTAGCTCTTTTTTAGCCCTTTTTTAAAATGATTCGCGGCAACACTGCTCTGCAGACGAATCGTTCGTCCAGCCTATCGTTCGAGATAGATACTTAAGCCCGAAATACGATAACGCAGTGGCAGTGGCAGCGGCAGTTTTTGCGAAATCAGCTGGTTTTTAGAAAGTGTGTCCAATGAAGCGACTCACAATACAGCAGTAGCAGCTAGCAGTACTGCTCAGTTTAGCCCAAATTCTAAATTCACTGCCACTGGCTTCATCGCAGCAAATTTCGCATGTTGAATTTGACATTTTTGAAACGCAGCCAGTCACTGAAGCCTAAAAGCCAACAACAAAAATGTAAACAAACAAAGGGGAATGTCTAAAAAGGCAGTCACTGACAACGCCGTATTGTGTTTGTTGCGGCAGTGACTGCCAATATTAGCAGTAACAGCTGATTTTAGAAACTGTCACTGCCACTGCCACTGGGCTATTGTACTTTGGGCTTTAGGCGGTAAATCTCTCGTCGTTTTTCTTCTATGGGAAAATCGCAAATTCCTTATATTTTTATGACTGGCTCCTAAGGCTTCTTCCGACAAACCCAATAGAATAAAATATTAATAAATAATAAAATTCTTAAAACATTTTCTAATTTCTCAATACCTTTTGACAAGTTGAAGTGTTCCAAAACATCACACCAATGTAACTACGAAAACCTTATGAACCGTACTTGGCATGTAATACAGCCATATTGAACTAAATATAAGTTTCTAGTAATATTTAGGATCTCCTTAAACGTTCTAACATTTAAAAAAATTTAATATTTTAGGCAAAAAATATTTTTTTTCTTCATACATTTATTTTTACCGGCAAAACTGTTGATTATATAGAAAAACGTTATATGAACAGATTAAAGGAATTGTAATTTTTAATTTTTTTAAATTTGTTTGAGCAAAATCGGACTAGTGGTTCTCGAGTTATGTCAAAAAAAGACCACCAAAGGTGACAATTTCCCCTATATGATAGTTATATATATATCTCGATTCCTAGACGTGACCCAGCGAAACGCCGGGACACGTATAACTTGTTTTTGACCGATATAACATTTCCCGTTGGTTTCATCCCATCCCGATTTTGACTGTCGCATAGTGTTATTGGTCGACTTTATATTTTAGACCACAAATAATGATTATTTTATGATTTTTATTTTTTCGCTGAGAGATAATAATCATTACTGAGTTTTATTTTTCCAGTTAAAAATAATGGTTATCTATAAAATTTAAAAGGCCATACAGGCGCAACCCACTGAAATTTTGACTTGAAAATTTTGGGACTCATTCCTTTTATTAGGCTAATTCTGAAAAGTATACATTGGAAATCACGTGGGTGTAGCTTTTGAGTTTTTGAATGATCATTATTCTTAAGTGAAAAAATAAAACTCAATAATAATTATTATCTTTGAGCGAAAAAATAAAAATCATAAAATAATCATTACTTTTGATCGAAGAAATAAAAATCGAGTAATAATAATTTTCTTTGAGCGAAAAAAACACAAATATTAATTGATATCTTTATTGGTTAAACTAAAAAAAAAATCAAAATAAAAAAAAAAATGGTTCTAGCATTAACTGGGACTCCGCAGGATAAAACTCTTAATATCATGCCAAAATTTTCTATCAATCTCCGTAGTTCCGTTTTGAATTTTTTTTTGTGTTTTGACACGAGACTTTTATATATTAGTTAATATTTTTTGTCTTTGTAAAATTAAAAATTAATATGTTTTAAAAAATACTAAATTTCCAATTTCCGGCAGAAAATTTTAAAATTTTTCCTTCTAATTGTTAGGTCCTTAACGAAGTATCCAACTGAAAAATAAAAATTCGCCTACTTTTTATTTATATAGGTTTTTATTTTTGTCAAAATTTGAAAAAAATTTAGGGTTTTCGCGAAAAAACTGTTATTACTTAACATTTTTTGTTATTGTTTGTCGCTATGTAATAAAATTCATACACTATAACAAAACTAAAAAACACTTAAAACAATTAATATGTACATTTTTTTTTTAATTTTGGCAATACCACCAACTTAGCTCTTTGTAAATTTTTCTGAAACTTAAGAAATATGGCTTAGAAAATGCATACAATTTTTACAGTTCCTGCAGGAAAATCTGAAACTTCTTCACAGATTCTAAATGAAGCAAAATAGTAAATAAAAAATTGGCTACTCTTACATTTTTTGTATTTCACTACTAAACTTTAGAAATTTCGGGAATTCCAATAAAAGCATCTCTTCTTCGATAGCACAAAAAACTTTTCCATAAAAGTATAATTTACCAAAAATTATTTTTGTTTTTTGTCGTATACATAGTAGTAAACAAAACTATTAAGTTTTAAAGAAATACACTACCCTGCAAAAAATTGTGCGACTAATCTCTAAAGAGAGTATTCCGAGATAACTCTCAATCGGGTACAATTGGGCATTAATTAGTCGCAACTGGTCTTATACGGGTACTAATGGAGGTCAATTAGTCTCGACTCATCCCTTATGGGTATAATTGGAGATCAATTAGTCCCCAACTCATCTCTAACGGGTACTATTAACGATTTAATGATATGTACGCTCTTAGTCAATGAAATTTCATGTGCGGCGTTGGCACACAGAGAGAGTATTCGCCTAACAAAACGGAGCACCCCGGTT
>NW_016158166.1:49240-67649 GCF_001687245.7 Rhagoletis zephyria
ATATGTACGCACTTAGTCAATGAAATTTCATGTGCGGCGTTGGCACGCAGAGAGAATATTTGCCTAACCAAACTGAGCAACCCGGTTCGAATCTCAGCTGGCGCAAATCTTTATTTTTATCTTTTAAAAGTGACTAGTCGCTTTTTATACCCTTTCGGATATAAAGGTGAACAATTAGTCTCTTCATAGGACATGCTCGAACAAAAGCGATCAGTTCATTCCATATAAAGAGATCAAAAGTGGTATTAGTCGCATGCTCCTTTGCGATTGCTCCCGGAGTCATCCCGGATTAGTCGCATTTTTTGCAGGGTTGCGATTGCTCCCGGAGTCATCCCGGATTAGTCCCATTTTTTGCAGGGCCCTGCAAAAAATTGTGCGACTAATCTCTAGAGAGTATTCCGTGATTACTCTCATTCGGGTACGATTGGGCATTAATTAATCGCAACTAGTCTCATACGGGTACTAATGAAGGTCAATTAGTCTCGACTCATCCCTTATGGGTATAATTGGAGATCAATTAGTCCCCAACTTATCTCTAACGGGTACTATTAAAGATTTAATGATATGTACGCTCTTAGTCAATGAAATTTCATGTGCGGCGTTGGCACGCAGAGAGAATATTTGCCTAACCAAACTGAGCAACCCGGTTCGAATCTCAGCTGGCGCAAATCTTTATTTTTATCTTTTAAAAGTGACTAGTCGCTTTTTATACCCTTTCGGATATAAAGGTGAACAATTAGTCTCTTCATGCCCGACATGCTCGAACAAAAGGGATCAGTTCATTCCATATAAAGAGATCAAAAGTGGTATTAGTCGCATGCTCCTTTGCGATTGCTCCCGGAGTCATCCCGGATTAGTCGCATTTTTTGCAGGGTTGCGATTGCTCCCGGAGTCATCCCGGATTAGTCCCATTTTTTGCAGGGCCCTGCAAAAGAGATTTATCGCGAACCAGTACTGGGTCTAAATGTGCTAGAAGCGCACCCGTTCAGTACTAGAGATTTTCCCCACAGGGTTTACATATCTATACATACAAGGACGAATTTTCATTATATATATATGTATGTATGTATATATACATGTGATATTGTGTATCTAAAAATATATACACTCTAAACCATTTTTGGCATATTTACGTCGATAATGGTAGGCAACACATTACCGACTATAAATGTCTAAAATTACACAACTATTATTTTAAACATCTTTTGTAGCATTTTACGCAATAAATGTTCAAAGGTTAAGACACTAGATGCCTAATAGTTTATACACAAGATGTTTATATTTACACGCTAAGTGCTTATATTTTACGAACTAGATGCTTAGTTTTCCGTAAATAATAGGCAAAATCTTGTTTAATTCTCTCTTCAATTAAAATATTTATTTATTTCATTTATAATACTTACAGCAGCGGTCAAAATAATAGCAGTAAAATTAAAAATGATATTATTTGATATTCTAAATAAGAAGTTTGAAATTTTGAGGAAAATTTTTTGAAGTTTCATTCATTTTTGTGAACTTTGTAAAATTTTTATTTCTGTGGTTTCTGTTATTGATCGAACTATATTTTAAAGAAAAATTATTTGAAAATAAATAAATAAACAGGAGTTTCAAACAACATCATTTCGAATTTTAATGCTATTATTTTGACCGCTGCTGTATGTATGTATATAAAAAGCTTAAATTTAATTTACACATGTGTGTCCATCAATTTTTCGCATTAACGTATTTATTTTTCTTAAATTTTTAATATGCTTTTTTTTGCCTCGTATTTGAGATGGATAGAACTTAAAAACAATTATTCTTTTCTTTAAAAGTAATCTCTGTTTCAAAAAAATATACGATATATTTTGAAGAGCGTCTTTTGGAGATGTAAATTTAATTTACATATGTGTGTTCATCAATTTTTCGCATCAACGTATTTATTTTTCTTAAATTATTAATATGCTTTTTTTGCCTCGTATTTGAGATGGATAGAACTTAAAAAAAAATCGCATTAAAAATTCACATGTTTGCGATATATTTTTATGATATTCGATATTCAATATGTAATAATAGCAAAGCAGCTGCAATAATAAATCAATTAAATTTCCATTCTTATCTTTAAAAGTNTAATCAATTAAATTTCCATTTTTTTCTTTAAAAGTAATCTCTCTTTCAAAAAAAATATACGATATATTTTGAAGAGCCTCTTCGGGGGATGTATCTGGAAAAGAATAAATAAAAAAATTGGTATTAAAGAATATATGCAAAGCATTGAGGATAAAACTAATCATGGAAGAGTAGGTATATACTGCTCTCTCCCTTATGTAATATTTACCAATAATAGAAATCCAGGGAGTTGGCTCTTTTATGTAATTTTTAACTTCTTCAATTATCGTCACAAACTGAAACAATGGATAAAATAATTAAAAGGTTATCAAAGTCTTTTACAAGAATATGTACATATGTAAGTATATTTATATACCTTATAAAATTTAAAAAGGAGCTCGTCCTTCTCCTTGAAGTATTTCGAAATAGCAATGAAAATAAGTTCGTTCTTTTCACTTTGAATTTTAAAAAACGATCTTATTTTGGCTTTAGATAATTCAAAGTTTGACTTGAAATTTTCAACATCAAGCTGCATTAATGTGTTAAAATGATCGTACAGGCAGCTTTTGTGAAATATCATTGGCCAGTGGTTTAGTATATCCTTAAGAGATTTGTTTTTCTGAGGGTCATTAAAAAATAATCTTTGCACAGAGAAGCATTCCGCCATATACTTTCGTACATTTTCTATTTCGATTTTTTGAAGATTTTTTTTCTGAAACATAGATAACAAATACTTTTGTTTGCTATTTATATCATCGATGCTTGCGTTCGTGCTTTGTGGTTCCTAGTTAACGCAACTTCTGCCCAGCGCGTTCAATGATTTTTTTTTATTTGGTATGCGTGAATTTAATGCAGATCGTTTTAGCGTACTATTCAAAAAATTATTTCTATNGGATTTGTTTTTCTGAGGGTCATTAAAAAATAACGAGATGGCATTTCCTTGCGCATCTTTTTCGATAAAAGAATCAGGGTACTGATTTGCTGCAGCCTGAGCAACGGCTCTATAAACGGTCATCGGTATGTAATGTGAAATTTCACGTAATTGGTCTACTATTACGTTCGAAAAAAACCTCAAAAGTTTACCTATTTTTTGTTTATTTTTTATCGCGTTAAGTACCNAGTCTACTATTACGTTCGAAAAGGCCTCAAAAGTTTACCTATTTTTTGTTAATTTTTTATCGCGTTAAGTACCTCATTCGGTAATTTAGCCCATGGAATTTCAAAGTTTTGAAACATATCACAAACCGCTTGAGGATTTGCTTTGAAAGAATAATCATATGACCGCCTGGCGTTTTCTGAATCCATGTTGGAAATATTCGGGCTATTGTTCATACAATCATCTTCGGAAAATATTAATAAAACGCTTTCATTTTCGATGTTTTCCAGGTTTTGTTGTCCCTGTGGCGTTGCGCATATGCCCTCTGAGGTGGAACTCTGATTTTGCAGGATTTCCTTTGTAGGATTGTTGATGGATTGTGTTTGAGAAATTTTTTTTATTTCATCATCCGATAACATAAAAATAGTAGACGTTTGAGACGGCTGTGTACTTGGGAAATCTATTGGGTGGATTTCAGCAGCTGGATCAATAAATTTCCTATCGGATGTCCATTTTTCTTCAGCATNTACTTGGGAAATTTATTGGGTGGATTTCGGCAGCTGGATCAATAAATTTCCTGTCGGGTGTCCATTTTTCTTCAGTATTTAAGAGCAATAACGTAGCCTTCTCCTCTAAAAACGCTTCCAAGGTCTCATCGTCATCTATATCAGTTCCGTCGTACATACGAGTCGGCTTCCATTTAGGGAATACTCTTTAGCTAAAATTCAGAAATGTAACCCAAATTAGATTAGATACTTAATGATTTATTTAGTAACTGTTTTTGCTGCATCATACCTTTTTGTGCTACGAGATCGATCGAAGGGTGGCACACAAATGCCTTTTTTGTTAATCTANTTTTTGTACTACGAGATCGATCGAAGGGTGGCACACAAATGCCTTTTTTGTTAATCTATCTGCGTTCCATATTTTACATAGATATTTTCTAATTTTTTTTTTAGTACTAAGGCTAAAACTAAAACTTAATATTTTACAGAACTAAATTTCTATTTTTAATACGAGGCACTTGCTTTAAGTATTTTCTACAAAAGAAGAAANTTCCATATTTTACATAGATATTTTCTATTTTTTTTTTTAGTACTAAGGCTAAAACTAAAACTTAATATTTTACAGAACTAAATTTCTATTTTTAATACGAGGCACTTGCTTTAAGTATTTTCTACAAAAGAAGAAAATGGTGGAAAGTATTGCTTATTTTTGAAGATAAACAATTTTATTGGTTGTTGTATTATCAAGGTATTATTACTTATCAATCCAAAACTGTTATCATTTGCATATATAGATTCGTATAAACTAATGGTGCTATTGTACCACATTTTCATTAAATTTCCAAATAGTGAAAATTCCGTATAATCTTCGCTTATGAAAATTGAGTTAATTGTAAGAACAGAAACCTTGCTCGTCAACTGAAAATAGTACAACGTCTTTCTTTCTATATTTAGCTCCACAAAACAAAATCGTATTGGATACAAATATAAACTTTTTTGGAATATTTATATTGAACATATCGTGATTCAATTCATAGACATTATTGCTTATAATATGTGCTTAACCTATCCCCAACCATTCTTGCTTGTAAATATTGATGTTTATTTGCTAAAGTTAAAATAATGTTTTAAAAAATTTTACATTTATTTGCAATATTCTTGAAATATTGATGTTTGTGTTCAAAATGCAGCGAAAAAAATTTTTTTAGAGGTCCGAATTGCCTCATCATTTAATGTTTAATATAGTGATGCTTAGGTCTAAGCTTTACATTAGGAAGGCATTCCTCTCGTAATTCGAAATAAACATATATGTGGTAATTGAGTAATTCTAACTTACACTCGGATATTGTATCAGAATATATTAATCGGCACATACTAATCATTGTTGTAAATAAAGAGCACATTCGATTTTCATAATCAGAAACAACATTCATTAAAACAAAGGGCAGCAAAAATAGAATATGCCGCACTTCATATGCCTTACCTACTAGTTTTTTCATACTAAACTTTAATTTTGGAAATGACATATGTAATGCAAATTTTTTTCTTGAACTTCTAAAAAAAACGTTTACGTAATCCAAGGTAAACCAAAAAGTAACACTTAAGCCTCTCAGAATTTCCATTAAATCATAAGGTATAATACCTTCAAATAAATCATGAGCTATGCACGGCGGAAATCCCGGATTACAAACATGAAAATATCGGAGATCATTTAAGACAGAATCNGCTAAAAAAAACGTTTACGTAATCCAAGGTAAACCAAAAAGTAACACTTAAGCTTCTCAGAATTTCCATTAAATCATAAGGTATAATACCTTCAAATAAATCATGAGCTATGCACGGCGGAAATCCCGGATTACAAACATGAAAATATCGGAGATCATTTAAGACAGAATCGCGAACCACCCCTCGGCTTAAAGTGTCTTCCAAAAGCTGCTCGTTATAATTATTTTTATTTCTTAGTTCGCAAACTCCGATATTTTTTAAAGCTAAATTCTTACGCTCAAAGAAACAATATCTGCAAATATATTGTGAAAAACTGAAATTTTGGTTGAAACCACCAATTTGGTGGGAACCTAAATTGTCGCCACTTACTGCAAACACAGTTCCAAATAGGTGTTCTTGCATGCCAGTTTTTTTATTTAGAAAAGTTAGACCTTCTGTCTCCAATATTTTCAGGTCACTAAGTAATGGTTTTAAAATAATTTCGAAGCCGAAATTTTTTATATAGCTTTGGTTGCATGATAAAATTAGTTGAATGTTTTGTACCACAATATTTCCTATCATAAAATAAAATCCAATCAGTTTGTGCTTCTTTTTGGATGATCCCAAGGGGTAGCACAATTCAAATGCATCTTGAAAAATTAAGAGCTCACCGGAATTAAAAAAACTTTGGTTTTTATACACGATANTTCAAATGCATCTTGAGAAATTAAGAGCTCACCGGAATTAAAAAAACTTTGGTTTTTATACACGATACCGTCATTGTAATCCGAATAAATTTTATTTTTAATACTTTTCATTTTACAAAACACTTCAAAATATTTTTCATCACTAAGCAAACTTTTCAAAGTCTCTAGTAGGGGTATATAATGTCCAGAATGCAGCTAATGATCTCATTTTTTATACTACTTTGTTCAGCGCCATCAAAAATATGATTAACTTTCAATATTTGTGAATTTTTATCAATAGTAATTATATTCAAGAGCTCTTTAAACAAAAAATCGAGGCAAATATCTGAAACGTTATATTTGCATTTTAACTTTGTCAACACGGTTGTGAAGCTATTGATGCTGGTAGATTTAGTGCAAATACTATTTTTAACCTCTTCGAAACTATTTGTATTTAAAAATAGCTCTTCTATATTTTCATACAAATCTTTCTCCAAAGAGGAGTTACGAAAAATGACACTGAAGATGACACAACGCCGAAACCGGCTTGTCTCCAAACCAAATTTGACAAGGGATGACGGAAAATCGTTCCACATTACATCACACTCCTACCCTGTCGGAAACACCAACAACGAAAATGAGGAGTTATTCCCTTGCTTATGCTTACGAAAAAAATGTGATCGAAATGAGCCTGCATTAGTAAACGGTTTAAAACACGAAAGTGTTGGACAATTAACCTTTTCACAGCAAGCAGAATGCTTTAAAATATGTGAATACACCTCACTTATGCTTGATGCAAAAAATGCACACAATTATATTTGCTGTTCATAGAAGTAACACATTTAACCACATCGTCTTTTTCGGAATGATTTCTAGAAAAATGCACTTCATAAGCATTATAGCTTGAAAATTTTTTCTTGCATTGCGGAAACAAACATTTAAACATATTACAATTTAATTCCCTATGCGCATATAAATGCAAATGATAACTCTTCAATTTACAAAACTGCTTTGCACACACTTTACATACAAACATTTCCAANTCGGAAACAAACATTCAAACATATTACAATTTAATTCCCTATGCGCATATAAATGCAAATGATAACAATTCAATTTACAAAACTGCTTTGCACACACTTTACATACAAACATTTCCAAAATATTTATAAAACTACGAACTTATAAAAATACCACTAACTGCGTTTATAAATATATATTTATTACGCCAATTTTGCACCGAAGTATACCAACAATTAAAAATTTGCTCACACCAAACCGACTGACGCGACGATTTTACAACAAATGAACGTTTACTGCTGTTTCAAGCGAAAAACGATTATAAGTGTGTAAAATCAAACACCATGTGTGCTTTTAGACACTTCCTGCTTCAAATTTAGACATTTTAGTGTGAAATCAAACATCATGTGTGCTTTTAGACACTTCGTGTATAAAATTTCAACATTTTGCTTGTAAACGTAAATATTACAATGGTACTGTGGCTTGTTAACATTTTTTATTTTTAATATTTTTATNCGTTTTTTATAAGAATATTATAAATTTTTTTTTGTTTTTCACATAAGTAGGTGCAAAAATGTTCATTTTTGGACACCAAAATAATTTAGATATTTGCTTTTATATAAAATTTATTTTTTTTAGTTGATCTTTGACCTTGGAATTCAAGGTCCAGAAACTGTTTTTGAAGAACATGAATAATTTTCCCGTATTCACCAGTATTTGGGCTTTATAATGCCGTTTAGTTTGTGTCTCTGTCTGGTTTGGATCGGGAGATATTTGATTTTGTCCATTTTTTCCCAAAACAGAACAACGTGCGGCGTTTTCATTTCTACAAAAAAATATTTTTTTTTCATCGCTGCGCCAACAAAAACAGTTATGTGATTTGTGTAAATTTTTTTTGTTGCATATTTTATTAACACTATCTATTGCCCACATTACAGCATTTGCCGTTCTTATATGTATATCTTTTAGTATAGAACTGACCAAAAACAGCTATGTGCCCGCAGTACTAGAAATACTCTGAAAAAAAAAACTTAGAACGGTTTTTGATCGCAGACGAATCTGATGAGTGTGTTTTGATTTCGATGTAAAAAATAATTATAAACCAACTAACTACCCTGCAAGAACAGTGACTATCATTAGACAAATCATTTGAGTGGCAAGACTGATAGAGATTTCTGTCACTGGCTACCTACAAGTTTCTATCAAATTCTAAAGGGCAGGGAAAAATCTGATGTAAACATTTGTGTACATGTGATCTTCCGTCTTCCTCCATCTTATGACCTTATTTAATGGCCTCTTTTTAACCAACGAAAAATTTGCAAATGTGTTAGTAAGATAAATGAGAATGTGTTACTTTCCATCACACAATTCTTGTAGGGTACATACATACATATGTATGCGCATACCACTTACATTACATATATTCTATTATTTAATTTGATCGCTTGCAATTATAATTCGACAATTAATTAATCAAAGGTAAAAAGTAGACAGCGTCCCCTCTACATTAGAAAATGTATTCAATCCACCGATATATTCACCAATGGACTACATACATAAGTCGTATGCGACAGGCGAGGCCATCTTCTTCTTCTTCTTCTTCTTATTTGGCGCTGTAACCGCCTAAGCGATTTTGGCCGAGTCCAAAACAGCACGCCAGTCATTTCTCTTCTGTGCTAACTGACGCCAATTGTAAATGCCAAGTGAAGCCAAGTCCTTCTCCACCTGGTCTTTCCAACGCAGAGGAGGCCTTCCTCTTCCTCTGTTACCAGCATCGCGGCCCGCGTTGAATATTTTCAGAGCAGGAGCGTTTCTGTCCATCCGAACGACATGGCCAAGCCAGCGGAGCCGCTGAATTTTAATTCGCTGCACTATGTCTATATCGTTGTAAAGCTCATACAGCTCATCGTTAAATCGTCTGCGATATTCGCCATCACCAACGCGTAAAGGTCCGTAAATCTTTCGCAGAATCTTTCTCTCGAAAACTCCAAGAGCCGCCTCATCAGATGCTTTCATTGTCCATGCTTCCGCGCCATACACCAGCACAGGCATGATGAGTGACTTATAGAGTGTGATCTTTGTACGACGAGAGAGGACTTTACTTCTCAATTGCCTACTCAGCCCAAAGTAGCACTTGTTGGCAAGAGTGATTCTCCGTTGGATTTCAAGGCTGACATTATTATTGGTGTTAATGCTGGTTCCCAAATAAACGAAGTCGTCTACTTTTTCAAACTTGTAACTGTCAACAGTGACGTGGGTGCCAAGACGCGTATGCTCTGACTGTTTGTGTGCTGACAGGAGATACTTCGTTTTGTCCTCGTTCACCACCAGACCCATTCGCTTTGCTTCTCTATCCAATCCCGAGAAGGCAGAACAGACGTAGCCCTTGTTTTTACCGATAATATCGATGTCGTCGGCATACGCCAGCAATTGTACGCTCTTATAAAGTATTGTGCCTGAGCGGTTCAGTTCTGCGGCTCTTATTATCTTCTCCAACATAAGATTAAAGAAATCACACGAAAGGGAGTCCCCTTGTCTGAAACCTCGTTTGGTATCAAACGGCTCGGAGAGGTCCTTCCCTATTCTGACGGAGCTGGTGGTATTGCTCAACGTCATTTTACACAGCCGTATTAGTTTCGCGGGGATACCAAATTCAGACATCGCGGCATAAAGGCAACTTCTCTTCGTGCTGTCGAAAGCGGCTTTGAAATCGACAAATAGATGGTGTGTGTCGATCCTATTCTCGCGGGTCTTTTCCAAGATTTGGCGTATTGTGAATACCTGATCTATGGGGGATTTTCCAGGCCTAAAGCCACACTGATAAGGTCCAATCAGCTCGTTGACGGTGGGCTTCAGTCTTTCGCACAATACGCTCGATAAGACCTTGTAACCTATGCTTAGAAGGCTAATTCCGCGGTAGTTGGCGCGTATGGCGGGGTCGCCTTTCTTGTGGATTGGGCAGAGCACACTTAAATTCCAGTCGTCGGGCATGCGTTCATCTGACCATATTCTGCATACGAGCTGATGCATGCACCTCATCAGCTCCTCGCCGCCGTACTTGAATAGCTCGGCTGGCAGGCCGTCAGCTCCAGCAGCTTTGTTGTTTTTCAGCCGCGTAATCGCTATTCGTACCTCGTCATAGTCAGGCGGTGGGACAGCTACTCCATCATCATCGACTGGGGACTCGGGTTCGTCTTCCTCACTACTTTCAGCGCTGCTACCATTCAGTAGGTTATAAAAGTGTTCCCTCCACAATTTAAGTATATTCTGGACATCGGTCACTAGGTCGCCATTGTTGTTCTTACAGGAGTTCGCCCCGGTCTTGAAACCTTCCGTAAGTCGCCTAACCCTCTGGTAGAATTTTCGGGCGTTCTTCCTGTCGGCCAGCATCTCAAGCTCTTCGCACTCACGTATTTCGGCCTCTCTCTTCTTATTGCGGCAAATACGTCTCGCTTCCTTCTTCAGTTCCCTATAACGGTCCCACATGGCTCGCGTTGCGCCCGATCGCAGCGTGGCCCTGTAGGCGGCATCTTTTTTCTCTGCGGCTTCTTGACATTCCTCATCGTACCAGTTGTTCTTTCGGGCTCGCTGAAATCCAACTACTTCTTCGGCGGCGGTACTTAATGATCGGGAAATGTGGTTCCACTGCTCGCGTACGTCGGATTGTTGAAGAGTGCTCTCAGAGAGCAGGTGTGTGAGTCGAGTGGCGAATAAATTGGCCGTCTGTTGTGATTGCAGCTTTTCGACGTTAAGCTTTCCTTGCATTGTTGGGCGCACATTTTTTGCTGCACGGAGGCGGGTGCGTATCTTGGCTACAACAAGATAGTGGTCCGAGTCGATGTTTGGCCCTCGGAGTGTACGTACGTCCAAAACGCTTGAAGCATGCCTTCCGTCTATCACAACATGATCGATTTGGTTTCTCGTTTTTCGATCTGGAGACAGCCATGTAGCTTGGTGGATGTTCTTATGCTGGAACCTAGTACTACATATTACCATATTTCGGGCCCCGGCGAAGTCGATCAGCCTCAGTCCGTTATCGGACGTTTCGTCGTGGAGGCTGAATTTTCCGACAGTGGCGCCAAAGATCCCTTCCTTGCCCACCTTGGCATTAAAATCGCCAAGCACGATTTTGACATCGTGTCGGGGGCAGCGCTCATATGTACGTTCCAAGCGCTCATAGAAGAGATCCTTGGACGCCTCATCCTTCTCTTCCGTCGGGGCATGGGCGCAGATGAGCGAGATGTTGAAGAATCTAGCTTTGATGCGGATTGTGGCTAGACGTTCGTCCACCGGGGTGAACGCCAGTACTCGGCGACGGAGTCTCTCTCCTACCACGAATCCAACACCGAATTTGCGCTCCTTTACGTGGCAACTGTAGTAGACGTCGCAAGGCTTCACGCTTACTTTACCTTGCCCCGTCCATCGCATTTCTTGGATGGCGGTGATGTCAGCCTTTGTCTTCCCGAGGACATCAACCAGCCGGGCAGAGGCACCTTCCCCATTAAGGGTCCGGATATTCCAGGTGCATACCCTTAAATCATAGTCCTTTATACGTTTGCCGTGGTCGTCATCAGAAAAAGGGGGTCTCATCCGAGGCTGTTTGCTTCTTTTCATTGGGCGGGGTTTTAACGTGGCGGGACCCAAACCCAGCGCACGCGAAGTTTTACGCCTTCTCACTTTAGCTCGCTCCCAAACGGGTGTTTGGTTGCTACCCAGAGGATACGTGGATATAAATATCCGGACGTTGTGAGCTGCGATTTGAACCGTACGCACAAGAATCGCTTCTGGCCACTCCCAGGTGAATGGCAGTCAAAAGTTTTCCACTTCTGCGCACGGAACCAGGCGAGGCCATCACATCCTTATAATTATTTAGGGAATAAATTTTTTTTTTTAATTATGAGTGTTCCTGGTAACTTTACAACTATAAGGCCAGGTAAAAAACCTTGGGAAGCACCGGTAAGCAGTATCAGAGGATTGCTTTATGTAAATGGTGAAGTCAAATTCAAGTTGCGTCATACCGACCAGGGTTGTTGCGAATATTCGCATTCGCATTCGCAACCGCGGAGCTTCCGCAATAATTTAACATACGTATTCGCTTTCGCATTCGCAATTACCAATGCGGAGCTTTTGCGAATGCGAATGTTGTGCAGGTGCACCAATAAAACGTAATATGGCANCAGGGTTGTTGCGAATATTCGCATTCGCATTCGCAACTTTCTTTCAATGAACAGTCACACAAGTTCCAACTTCCACTTGACCTTTGACGTACGTCAAGGAGAACATAGTATTTTTAACAATATTTTTTGTTTTCTCGTCTTTAAATACCTGCATTGGTTTCTTTCTTTATTATGATTTTTTTGGACCAATCTTAAAAAACTACTAGACACAAAAGAGTAAAGTGTGCACTGTAATTCTTAACCAAATTTTCGTGATTTGCTTTTGATGTTACATATATTCGTTTCAAAAACTTCAAATGAGGCTCTTTAAGGAATTAATTTTTAGCAAAAATTTAAAGAACAGTAATTTGGTTTACTTGTCGGGCAATATTTTTTTCGTAGAGATATCCATTGGCTAAAAACTTCTATGGTAAAACTGTCTCTTCTNAAACTTCAAATGAGGCTCTTTAAGGAATTAGTTTTTAGCAAAAATTTAAAGAACAGTAATTTGGTTTACTTGTCGGGCAATATTTTTTTCGTAGAGATATCCATTGGCTAAAAACTTCTATGGTAAAACTGTCTCTTCTTTGCTATTTAAAGTCAAGGAGTAAGCTCCTTCAATAGGGATTTCCAGCCGAAATGATCAACGTTTGGCTATAAAGAGAATCGATGGTCAAATAATTAAAAAACTATAGGTCTGACCTTTAATAAGCTAAGAATTACGTAACTATCTGAGATTCAATGCTCATAAAAATTCGGGGTGCTTTTTTTTAAATAACAATATTCTGATCCGGTTCGGCTGACAGCTACGACTTTGAAAACAGAATTCTGTTCAAATTTTTCATTCCTGGAAAATAATAATTTATTTTCCATATCCCCCTATTTAGTTCGCTATAAGCACAAATTGTTCAAACCAGTCGCAGAAGAAAGTATTAAAAATGAATTACAAAAACTGAAATCGAAAAAGGCTGATGAAGTTACAGATTCGCCAAATTCTGCAACAGCCAGAGGAATGAGAATGAAAAATTCTTTTTAAAAAGCTTTAGAAAAACCTGACACGTCTGGTTTGGCGCTGTTTAAACAACGATCACGCCATTATGCTAGATTCTAATTGTTTCTTAAAAATACTTTACATCCGCATTCGCGGATGTTAGCTGTTAGATATTCACATCCGCATTCGCATCCGCGGATGTCCAAAATTCCACATTCGCATCCGCGGATGTCTAAAATTCCACATTCGCAACATCCCTAATACCGACTTCTGAACATCATTGCCACAAAAACGAGCTCTGTTATTACAGCAATACGAAACGGAGCTATAAGATGGTCCAAAAAAAATTGATCAATCTAAACACAACAGCCTTAAAACAAACGTTAAAGNCTTCTTAAAAATACTTTACATCCGTTAGCTGTTAGATATTCACATCCGCATTCGCATCCGCGGATGTCCAAAATTCCACATTCGCATCCGCGGATGTCTAAAATTCCACATTCGCAACTTCCCTAATACCGACTTCTGAACATCATTGCCACAAAAACGAGCTCTGTTATTACAGCAATACGAAGCGGAGCTATAAGATGGTCAAAAAAAAATTGATCAATCTAAACACAACAGCCTTAAAACAAACGTTAAAGCAATATAAACACAAAGATTTTCATTCGTCTCATGATAATCTACCTCGATAAATACTTAGTTTTACATTTTTATGCAATTTACTATGTTGTGCAAATTTGCTTTATGTACACAAATGTGAAAGCATTTAATAAAAACTCAATTATATTTATATTGAAATTATTTCTTGTATATACGAGCTTTCATTGGATATCACCCATCGAATCTTTGAAAGATTGCATTGGGTCAAGTTAATACGCTGACCGAAAAAACAGTTCGCATCTCTGGCAATTTTATGGTTTGTACAAAATATGTGTTCACTTACCACTTCGCATTAATTTTTATTACCAAAATTCAATTAAAACGTTTCTGACCATTTTCCATTACATAACAGGAGCAAGGGTCAGTTAACTAATCGAGTCCTCAACTTCTATACAGTGCATCTAGGCCTAACGGCAGTATTATATACAAATTGCATACGATTCCATACCGCCAAAAGCAATTTTAAATCGTGTATAAAAACAGCTACATATTTGCTTTAAAGCGGCGCATATGTTGATCACGTCGTAATTGGTCAAAAAAATTTGTTCATAAATCAAGAACATATTTTTAATATATTTTTTTTTTTAATACGACATTTGCAAAATATTGCCTATTGGCACCAGTAATCAGTTTTTTTGCTATCCTGAAAAGTTATTAAACCACACATAACTGTTTTTGTTGGCGCAGCGACGAAATATTACTTTTTCGACTAGTTTGTTTATTCCGTCTTTATAAAATAATTTCAAATGGAAAACAACTTTTTATATATGGCCGGCAAAATGCTCCACACGCTTTACGTAACAGCACGACTACCCTAGGGCTAATAAAAACAATAAGAACTTTCAGATAAAATAAATAGGAAATACCCATGGAATTTTCTTAGTTTCTTCCTTACCCTTTGATTTAGGAAATTTTCCAAGATCTAATTTTTATGTCATTCATATTGAATTCTTTATGGGATTATTTATACAGTATGTACATAAATATGGTATCTATATCATTTCTTTTATATAGTATGTACATAAATATATATGTGTATGTATAAATGCTTAAAATTTTAGTAATAACGTTGATATTCACGACCAGAATCCATGGCTTGGTCCGGTCCATTTAAAACCGTTACTCGTGGTCGATGATGATACTGCGAATAGTTTTGCCTATAACTTGGATTATAATTGGGATAATAGTTGGAATAGTATGGATAGTTAGAATGTGGCCTTAGTGTAGTGGTTGTTGTTGTTGTTGTGGTTGTGGACAAATTAGAAATTACTGTGTTTTTGAAGAACTCGGGGTACAAATTTGGCACCAGAAGTCCATCGCCGAAGTGATAATCTAACTCCATTGTTGTAGCATTCGAGTTAACTATTCTCAAAAATGGACCCACCTCGGTCGTGACATTTGGCCATACGCTATTGTTCCTATGAGGAACATTATACGCAGCGAAATCCGTCCACATATTAACCAGAGAGCGCGATAGTGCGCGGTCTTGTGTACCTAAATTCCTTACTTCCTCTGGATATGGGAACAGGTATATGTTGTCATCGCTGAGTGTAGCATCGGTTTCAAATGGCAATGGATTTTTTAGGTGTCCGAAGCGATGGAATTCACCACGATAATCAAAACAATACAAATACGTTGGTGCTTTTTTATAAGATCCTCTAATCGTATCGAGTACTGGGCCGCGGTATAGAACCAAATTTGTAAGCTGTTGAATAGACAATAAAATAAGTCGGGCCGATATCGTAAAAAATGATGTCATGTCTCCGATTTGCTACAAATACTTTTTATGGGTTCTATACGTGAAATAAGCTAACACGTTTTCGAGAATTTTTTTCTTTTTGTCACAGTTTGGATTTGTTTCGTGATTCTGACTAATCATGTACTTCTTCAAATCATAATATCTCGGGATATGCTCAACGCAGACACTTCATCTTAACGCCTTAGGAATGGGCTTAGTATATTCGTATATAAGTTGCTCATGATTGTCCTAAAGCTATCTTAGCTATAAACAGTTTCACTTTTTGAAGTTGATTTACATAGTGAACCCAGTAAATAGAGTTGTCAAACTATCGATTACACGATTGAAACCTTGCTAAGCTGACGCCTTTATACTTTCAATTCATGGTATTATTTAACAATATTACTTATTAAGTAACTTGTGAGAACAATTTATGAGATGAATGAGAAAATTTGATTAATGGACTTTATATGATATTGAGATTATTATTTAACATTGAGTTAAGTGAATATGAAATATATATGAAGGTCAATTCAATGGAAAATTCGCACTTTAATTCGTTGTACATCCCTTCTTGAGATCAAGGATATTTACAATATATATGTGTAACGTTAGGCAAGTTACAATAGCAAAAAAATAGTTAGGGTGCTCACAGTTCTATATTACCTACTGTGTTAATTTTGCCACCTGGTAACTTTAAAACATTTTACCATGTGGTAACTTTGTTTGTTGTTGGTTGCCATACGAATTAGAGATAACACTTTTGGGAAAAATTACTCGACTTTGTCTCGTTTTTGTTTTGTGTTAAACTGGCATCTCTGATCAGGTGATTATTCGTGCGAAGAAAAAATGGAAAGTGAAGCAGAAAAACTTAAGCTTGGCGCACATTTTAAAGATTTTTAATTTTTATGGGATGCATTAACGCAAGCCTTTTTGAACGCAAGTCATTTCGGAAATTTAAGTGAGCGCAAGTCACTTAAACATACCGGCCCCGTTGCAACGGTGCAAGTGTAGTTCGCAAGCTTGTTGCTTGACATCTATTGCAGGCAATTTGATAGTTTGATAGCCATATTTTCACTTGAAAGAAAGCGTGCTGGTGGTAACATCGATGCAATATTAATATTAAATCAAAATAAGAATCTGTTCCCTATTGGATTATTTATGATAACGTTTTAGGAAGTTATTCAGCAAGTTTTTTTTTAAGATTTAAATGTTTTTAAACATCGAAATTGAGAGAATGTTATCTGGCGGCGTCATGCGGCAAATGCTTATACATATCAAGGCATCAAAGTGCCCACACATAAAAACTTGCAATCATACTGCTCGTCAAAATGACAGTTGGTAGGCCATCGGTGTTTGCCTGTGGAGTTTTGCGGTAAATTTTGCCCTATGTATTTTGTTTGTGTGAAATTATTTTAGTATCGGTTTACCGGTTACCGAATTATCGTGGTGGAAGCTTGATAATTTTTCTGGTAGTTGGTAAACTGCAATCAACTGTACGATATTCATCAAATTTTGAATCCGCCCGCTGCCGAAAGGTATACCGCATTTGAGTAAACAAAATTCCTTAAATTTTTTGTTACAATTTATTTTTTTTTATAGGAAAAAACTACGACTCAGTTGTTATAAACATACATAGTTTACTAGACTAAAGGTGTGGTTAAACGTGGCAATGCTAGCTCTTTTTCTACACATTTTGCTGTCGAAATGCGAAATCGAAAGTCTACTTTCTGGTGCAAAGAGTCAGAAAGTCCTTTGTGCATATTTGCAGAAATCACTTTCGGCAATAAAAATTGCAAGCTGTAACTGCAACTGAAATTACGAAAATCGCTTTCGGGAAAAAATTTCAACTTGCTCGTGCAATAAATGTTAAATTGTTTTGGAAAATGGTTTTTCATAAAAATTATTGGTTTTATTCCATATTGATGCTTTGATACTTAAATGAAAAAAAGTGATACATATTGATACATTTTAAGTCTCTTTTCTGCCACAATTTTTCACAAGCCCGCGATCACACTGGTTATATACATACACACCTACGTAGGTACCGCTATATCCGTTGCAATAACGGCATGTTATAGAAAATTCCACTTAATTGGTAACGTTGCTTCTTTTATCACCTTGCATGCTAGCTTCCCTTAGTGTCTTGGTGTACACTGTGGTTCCGCGATTTTTCTAGCGCTGGGCGATGGCAAATTGCTGGTGCGATGGGAGAAATAGCCATGCGACTTCCTTATTGCAAATCAAAATTTGGCCACTTCGTTGGTAATAGCTGCTCCTGAGAACCGGTGCTGGCGATACTATTCCAGTTGGTGACTTTCACGCTGTGTTTGCGCAGAACACTTATTAAATTGCTGAAATTTAACTCAATGCCCAACTTTCGCTTGGGCTTTCTATTAATTTTTTCCGTTGTAATACTTTTACGCTTTTTGAGCTGCTTATTTCCCCGGTATGTTAAGTTGGAGATGCCAAAAATGAATGTTTGTTAAGGATGACAAAATTAATGTTGAAGCTGTCAATTGCAAATAGTGTTGGGAAGCGTTTATTTATTTCCGAATTTGAAGTTTAGATTTCGCGTTGCCAAATTTTGCTCGCAAGGACCATGTTGCGAATTGTAAGGAAGTTGACGATTTCATGTTTTCAATTCATGGTTTTATTTAACAATATTACTCATTAACTAACTTGTGGGAACAGTTTATGAGATGAATGAGAAAATTACATTAAAGGACTGTATATGATATTGAGATGATTATTGATCATT
>NW_016158166.1:71391-77302 GCF_001687245.7 Rhagoletis zephyria
CAGCCGTCGGTCAACATTTAAATGAAATTATCTTCAAAAAGTAAATGTCATGGACCAATCTAACGTTTCAAATAAAGAACCGATGAGATTTTGCAAATTTTATGCGTTTTTTTAAAAAAAAAAGTTATCAAGCTCTTAAAAAATCACCCGTATATATGTAGATGATTACCGTTATGTCGAGTTTCGCCTATTGTGGAGCGCACCAAAGTTTTTACCCTTCTTACTATCATTCCTTAACAAAAGCGTTGGGTCCAGCGTTTTCTGACGCCTAGCGTTAAGGCCGAAGTGCCATACCTAACCAAAAGCGTCAACGCTGCGATAAATGCAGAAATAACACCAATAATAAGCATAGGTATGTTTGTGTGTGGTACAATATTGACAAATTCGCCGTCTCCCGCAGCCAACTGCACTTCCTAACGCCGTGTCAAAATCGGATTTTCCAACCGCTCAGCGTTGACGCTGCGTTATTTGGGTATCTTCATACAAAAGCTCTGACCGAAACTTTTCGTATAAAATCCTGTCAAAATGTCAAACGGCAAAATTACTCTCTGAAGAGAGAGTAAAAAGTGAGTAACAACAAAAAGTACGGGAAAAAAAGCATTTTTCCTGTGAAAACGTCAACCAGTGATCGCTTGACACTTTTCATGATTTTACCGGAAGAAAAAGATTGGGTAAAACCTTGCAACTTCATTCTCTGCACAACTCTCCAAAAATTGCTCTCATTTACAGGATTTTCGAGGAATTTGGAGTACGGGATCATTTTTCCTGTAACTTCCTGCAAGTTCGTGTAAAAACCTGTAAGTTCATGGAGTACTCGATCAGAGCTAAAATGTATGGGTATGAGAATTTTTTGACGCTTTTTATTTATAAAAAAACTCCATTTTTGGAGGAATTTTCAAATCGGTCTAGGTCACGTAGATCTTAATATTTTTCCGAAATATTTTGGTGAGCGTCTTCAAATACAATTTGTAATTCCGGCGGAAAACCCGTAACTTTTTTTGGTGATGCAGTCTACTGTACAAATTTACATACATAAGTACATACATACATAAATACCTACATACATATCAAGACCCAACCGCCAAAAATATGTAACCGACATTTCGGCAAAATTTTAATTTTGATGCTATAGGAACATTTCTGCATCAAAAAGCAAATTTTGAAAAAAATGTCCTTACATTTTTTTGGCGGTTAGGGCTCGATATGTGATAATTACGTGGTTGACGGAAATCTAACTCACGCACGCTCACGCCTGCTAAAATTTCATTCACGCACGATCACGGAAGTTACGTAATTTTTCTCTCTGCTTCTAAATTACTTGAAACATTGACTAAAATTTAAATAAAAAGCACCAAATTATAAGTTTATATATACATATGTATGTATGTACAGTGCCGCACTAAATTATTTGCACAGGGAATTTTCCACAATTTATGCAACGGAGGAGAAGCTCGGCCAAACGCTAACATATGTGTAAGCGCCAATCTATTATTATTATTATGCAACATTATTGCGCGAATTTTTCATAAAAATATTGTTCATACCACTACAAAACACATAAAAAAAATCTCCTAACTTCGTGCAAAACTCAGGAAAATTGAATAAATCTGCATATAAGTTGCCATTTTAGTATAACAAGATGCCAGTTTGAAGTTATTAAAAAATATCGAACATATTTTCTACTCAACTCATTTTAACCAGAACATAATTACAAATTTTGCTTTTACTTTTACGGCGTATAGTCAGTGTTGCCGCGATGTCATGAAAAAATATATCGTAAAAGAAACAAAAAATGGATCAAGTGGATAAATTTTTTATTTAAGTATCAAAGTATCAAGTCGGAAAAAAAAACTTTAAAAAAATGGTATTTGGTTTCATACCTTTGCTTTTTATTATCGAGGTCGTTAAGATTTTTAAAGTTAGATCAATGTAAGTAGGATTAATTATTTCAATTTAAATATAAATAACAAACTTAAAAATCTAATTGCATTACAAAAAAAAAGAAACAAATATATGGGAAGAAATACTTGTGCCATAAAAAAAATAGATTAAAAAAATATATTTTTTTTATCAAACCTAAGCATAACAAAAACAAACCCTAAATAAAAAGTATAAATAAAAGAAATATTATAAAAAATAAATAAAAATAAAAAAATTTCCCCGCACCAGGGCTTGAACCTGGTACCTCAGGCATACCACGCGAGTGCTTTGCTCTGTCGGCCATTGCGACTGTTGGAGCGCCGCGAGCAAAAAGGCATACTAATGCTTTTCATAGGGGATGAATTGGCAGACTATCTCATCAACTGGTATGATGCTACTAGTATTTCTACTAGTAGATGCTGATGCACAGCCTGACAATTGACATCTCGTAGGACATCGCAATGTTAAAAATACCAGTCGCTAACATTGAAAAAGGATAGAACGTTAACTAGGTGGGCTGAAACGCAAATTGGTAGAATTCTAGTTCACAACTAGTAGCTTTCCCTGCAGGGAAGATATCTATATATATAATATGCGAAGGCATTTTTTGTGCAGGATAAAAGATCTGCACTGTTCGCTCGATTTTCGAAAATCGGGTGTCAAATTAAAGCGCTTGGACTGTAGATGTGCAAACTGGTTTTATTTTTTGGAAAAGAGCTGCCACCTGTTGAACAATTAAATTCCAAACATTTAATAATCACTGCCCTCATATCTGCACCGTTCGTTCGATTTTCCAAAATTAGGTGTCAAATTGAAAGGCTTGGACTGTAGTTGTGCAATAAGGTTTTATTTTTTTTTAAGAGTTGCCACCTTTTAAAAAGTGATATTCAAATTAGATAATAAAAAAATAAACCAATTATTACAAAATGCGTATCATCCGAAATGGTTTTGAAAATCTTTGTTTACTAGCTGAACTATAGGAGAGTTGCTACCTGTTCAAAAAATCATATTAGGTAAGAAAAATATGTATCATAATATGGGTACCAAACGAAAGGGGTTTCAGAAAGTATTGAAAATATTTTCAATAGGTTTGCCACTTACTTGAAATGTCGTATTAAGTTTACTTACACACAAGTTATATGAAACATCAAAATATGGATGTCAAACGAAGGAGTGTTAAGAAATATTTAGTATGAATGCTAAGAATATGTTTGAGGTGTTGAAAGAGGGTTGCCACCAGTTTAAAAAGTTAACTTCAAATTATTTAATAAGTTTAATGAATTATTAAAATATGGGTATCAATCGAAGGGCGTTTGAAAAACTTGTATTTCTGAACTGTACTTAGGGGGGTTGCCATATTTTAAAGAATCCAATTCCACTAATTCATAAGTTAATTTAAATATATATCGCAATGTCAGGCGAAGGAGAGTTAACAAGGATTAAGCTTGAAAATACTTTTGAAGAGGGCTGCCACTGGTTTGAAAGGTCTAACTCAACTAACTAATACAAAAAGTACAGTGATGAACAAAATTATTGGCACAGCAAGGCAGTTAAACTTTAACACTGGTGTTTGGCCACTTATGAAATGATTTTTAATTGCAAAAAAAAAGCGGTAGACAGAATGATAAGTTACCAACTATATGAACTTTAATTAATTTTGTTATGTTTTATATTTAATTACAAATAAATATAAATTATAAAAAAGTACTAATTTTCGACAAACAAAATTATTGGCACACTTAAATGTTACCGGGCTATTTCGTTCAAATTCTATTAATCTAGAAACTTTTTTTTTAAGTCCCGCTTTGTCTACGTAAGAAATTGCGTTGTTGATAGAAGGCAAACTGCAAACATCATATTGCCTTAAAATATTGTGAAGTTTCCTTAATTTTTATTAAAATGAGCAGCAAAAAAAGTTAAACTACCGAATATCAGCGGAAAATAATATTATATTTGCATAATCAGGGGAAATCATATGCTGAGATTGGTGAAATGATGGACAGGAGCCGCTACACTATACGGAGCATTGTACAACGCTTTAAGGGGGATTCATCTTTGCAAAGCGTAAAACGTACAGGCAGGCCTAAGGTTTTATTAAACGACCGCGAATGCGGCCAAATAGTGAGGAAGGTAAAAAAAACCGAGAATATCCTCCTCACAAATCGCAGCAGAAGTTAAGGAAGAGTTCGGAAAGGATATTCATCCAATAACAGTCCGGAGAGCACTGCATGAGTATAACTACAATTCTCGTGTAGCTAGACGGAAACCCCTAATTTCGAAAGCTAACCAAAAGAAGCGTTTAGCCTATGCTAAGGAGTACCTAAACAAGCGAAGTGACTTTTGGGACCATGTACTCTTCTCAGATGAAAGTAAATTCAACATCTTTCAATTTGATGGCCGGCAAACTGTGTGGAGAAAGCCCAACACCGAACTGCGAAAAAAGAACCTTTCTGCGAGTGTAAAACATGGTGGTGGAGGAGTCATTGTGTGGGGCTGCATGTCCGCTGCAGGTGTCGGTGAGCTGGAGTTCATTGATGGAATTATGGACAAGAAATATTACATGGAAATCTTGAAAAGAAATGTCAAAAAAAGTGCCGAAAATTGCCAGAGTCATTCACATTTCAGCACGACAACGACCCGAAGCATACTGCTCATGATGTGCGTATGTGGCTTGCGCACCATATTAAACATACATTGCCGCATCCGCCTCAATCGCCTGATCTAAACCCAATAGAACATTTGTGGGAAGAGCTAGATAAGCGCGTTAAGAAGCTTGTTATAACAACAAAAGCAGGGTTGAAGGTGGCACTAGTAGAGGAATGCCAGAATATTGGAGCAGAAACCACCCAAAAATTGGTTTCTTCGATGCCAAGGCGGCTGGAAGCAGTCATAAAACAAAAGGGCTTAGCTACAAAATATTAATTTCATTAGTACATATTTAACTATTTTGTTATTGTGTGAAGTGTGCCAATAATTTTGTTTTGTATTAATAGGTACTTTTTTTNATATTACATGGAAATCTTGAAAAGAAATGTCAAAAAAAGTGCCGAAAATTGCCAGAGTCATTCACATTTCAGCACGACAACGACCCGAAGCATACTGCTCATGATGTGCGTATGTGGCTTGCGCACCATATTAAACATACATTGCCGCATCCGCCTCAATCGCCTGATCTAAACCCAATAGAACATTTGTGGGAAGAGCTAGATAAGCGCGTTAAGAAGCTTGTTATAACAACAAAAGCAGGGTTGAAGGTGGCACTAGTAGAGGAATGCCAGAATATTGGAGCAGAAACCACCCAAAAATTGGTTTCTTCGATGCCAAGGCGGCTGGAAGCAGTCATAAAACAAAAGGGCTTAGCTACAAAATATTAATTTCATTAGTACATATTTAACTATTTTGTTATTGTGTGAAGTGTGCCAATAATTTTGTTTTGTATTAATAGGTACTTTTTTTTTTAATAATTACTATAAATTAAATACGTCACATAATAAAATAAATTGAACTGAATATAATTGATAATTTTTCATTCTGTGTATCCTTTCCTTTTGCAATTAAAAATCATTTCATAAGTGGCCAAAAAACAGTGTTAAAGTTTAGCTATCTTGCTGTGCCAATAATTTTGTTCATCACTGTATATGAATTATAAACATACCGTAGTCAAACGAAGGAATGTTAAGAAGTCTTTAGTTTGACCATTTGGAATTTTCGAAGAGGGTTGCCACGTGCTTAAAAAGATACATTCAAATTATACATTTATATAGGAGGAGGGTTACCAATTTTTCGAACAATAAAATTCAAATTAGTTCATCAGTTTATTGATATACATGTGTATCACAATGTCAGACGAAAGACATTTAAGAAGACCTTAGTTTAGGAATACTTTTAAAAGGAGTTTCAAAAATGAGATTTCAAATTAAAGACCTTACCTAGATACATACGGCAAGTTTCGTGCAAGACGGTTGTGTTCGTGGGGTGCGCACTGTAAAAG
>NW_016158166.1:77402-81102 GCF_001687245.7 Rhagoletis zephyria
ATGCGACTTCCTTATTGCAAATCAAAATTTGGCCACTTCGTTGGTAATAGCTGCTCCTGAGAACCGGTGCTGGCGATACTATTCCAGTTGGTGACTTTCACGCTGTGTTTGCGCAGAACACTTATTAAATTGCTGAAATTTAACTCAATGCCCAACTTTCGCTTGGGCTTTCTATTAATTTTTTCCGTTGTAATACTTTTACGCTTTTTGAGCTGCTTATTTCCCCGGTATGTTAAGTTGGAGATGCCAAAAATGAATGTTTGTTAAGGATGACAAAATTATTGTTGAAGCTGTCAATTGCAAATAGTGTTGGGAAGCGTTTATTTATTTCCGAATTTGAAGTTTAGATTTCGCGTTGCCAAATTTTGCTCGCAAGGACCATGTTGCGAATTGTAAGGAAGTTGACGATTTCATGTTTTCAATTCATGGTTTTATTTAACAATATTACTCATTAACTAACTTGTGGGAACAGTTTATGAGATGAATGAGAAAATTACATTAAAGGACTGTATATGATATTGAGATGATTATTGATCATTGAGTTAAGTGACTATGAAATATATATATAAAGATCAATGCAGNGCTGTCAATTGCAAATAGTGTTGGGAAGCGTTTATTTATTTCCGAATTTGAAGTTTAGATTTCGCGTTGCCAAATTTTGCTCGCAAGGACCATGTTGCGAATTGTAAGGAAGTTGACGATTTTATGTTTTCAATTCATGGTTTTATTTAACAATATTACTCATTAACTAACTTGTGGGAACAGTTTATGAGATGAATGAGAAAATTACATTAAAGGACTGTATATGATATTGAGATGATTATTGATCATTAAGTTAAGTGACTATGAAATATATATATGAAGATCAATGCAATGGCAAATTCGTACTTTAATTCGTTGTACATCACTTCTTGAGATCAAGGATATTTACAATATATATGTCTAATGTTAGGCAAGTTACAATAGCAAAAAAATAGTTTACTTATGAGTAAGTGTTGCAGGATCTAGGTATCGCAAACGGTAGGAGTTATCGCGGTACTTCCCCCGCTGATGTAGAAAATATATGATGATGAAGCTTCCCACGATGCGCTCTGGTCTTCGGGTGAATTCAAAAAGAAGGAGAGCCGGTGGCAATGCGGGCCTTTAATTTATAGGGCACACTGGAAGGCAATTCCAGGAATAGGAAGGAATATCTCATCCTAAGTTTTCGAGAACAAATTACAAAAACAGTTTGACTCGCACCAAATAAAACATATCGTCACAAAAAAAATACTTTAAAAATATTTCTTTAAAAACTGACATTTTTTTAAAACATGCATTTTATAGATAATTATACCAGGATTACGATGGTGTAATTTTAAATCCCTAATTTACTGGTCTTCGCTATGTAAATCAACTTCAAAAAGTTTATACTGTTTATAGCTAAGATAGCGTTAGGAAAATCATGAGCATCTTATATATAAAAAATACTATCCCCGACGAAAAAGAAGAAAAACAATCTTCGAATAAGTGCAGCTTATTTCACGTATAGAATCCATAAAAAAAATACGTCCGATATGTATGCTGTGTAGAAGGAATGAGTATTTGCGCCACGGTTGCCAAACGTGCCGTTTTCGGTGGGGTTGTGCCGGATTTACGAGATACATTTTTCCCAGTCTCGGTACAACACAAGCCGAGAAACAAAATATCCCGGTTTTTGGCAAGAAAAAAATTTAGACATCTCGTTGTAAAAAAATTTAGAACTTATAAAATACATATTTAACTGTGTAGATGAAAAATGATTTAAAATAAATNGTTGTAAAAAAATTTAGAACTTATAAAATACATATTTAACTGTGTAGATGTTATAAAAAATGATTTAAAATAAAACACGCTATTTCGTTAGGTTCCCGATTTTAGACAGTCTCGGTGAACGATTTAATACCAACTGAACTCATTATTGAAACTTAAAAACTAATTATGGTTAAGTTCATAAGTACAAGTAAATATGGAAAGAGAATACAATGAGAGAATGTTAAAAGGTAAATGAAATACGTGTGTGTATAGAAGTACTAGGTTACAGATTTTTGTTATTCATGGCAATTTTCTACATCCTCGGCCCCCGCAATAGACGATGCAATTTCAAGAGGATATAGAAGCTGGATAGGTCTCTTTAGAACCTGCTGGTTTTGTAGCCGAATGTCACAAGCTCTGACACGACCGTCGCGCCCTGGATACGTAGTTTGTACCACTGCCAACCGCCATAGTAGACGTGTTATCTTCGTGGACCAAAACAACGTCGCCGGTTTTTATGCTGCGAGCTGGCCCACTTTTGTTATGGTAAATGGAACGAAGTTGATTCAAGTAATCTTCATGCCATCGCTTCCAAAATCGCTTCATTAAGGCTTGTCGCAAACGCCACGATTGCGAAAGGGCACTTCCGTCATTTTTAAAAACTGTTGGAATCAAAATAGATTTGCAATCAGTTAAAAAATTTGATGGAGTAAGTGGCTCCATGTCGTTATGATCGTTAGTTATATATGTAGGAGGTCGCAAATTTACAACACTTTCCACCTCTGCTAGAAGAGTCGCCAGTTCATCATACGTTAAACATGCCTTTCCAACTGCTGCCTTCAATGACGTCTTTACGCTTCTGACAAGGCGCTCCCAAAACCCACCCCACCATGCTGCTCGCTCGGGTATGTACCACCACTTGATTCCTTGGTGTGCCGTTAGTTGCTGCACTTCATTGGTTTTCATAAGCTCGTTTAGTTTAGTAAGCTCCAGGTCTGCGCGCTTGAACGTTTTGGCATTGTCAGAGACTAGAGTAGTTGGCACGCCGCGACGCGCTATAAATCTTCTTAGTGAATCGATACAGCTTTTAATTGACATATCGCCTACTAATTCTAAATGTACCGCACGAATCGCTGCGCATGTAAATAACATGATGTACACCTTCTTCTGTTGCTTCTCGTTATCTGATTTTACGAAAAGTGGTCCGCCAAAGTCAACACCAGTGGTTTCGAACGGTCGACTCGCTGATACTCTTTCGATTGGAAATACAGTCCAAGGCTCAGACGCGCTTTTACCGTGCAGCCGCTTGCATATAATGCAATGTCGCAAAACACTCTTGATTAATTGCCGCCCTTGTACTATCCAGTACTTCTTCCGAATTTGTGCTAAAACAGCATTAACGCCAGCATGGAATATTATTTTGTGCGCTTCAAGCACAAGTAGCTGACTGAAATTAAAGTTTTTGGGCATAATTGTTGGCATAGAAATATTCTTACCAAATTCTCCTGCCGGGAAACGACCGGTAAGTCGGAGAACGCCATCTTCCAGCTGAGGATTTAAGGAGATAATTTTTGAGTCATACGGAACCTTCGAGCCTTTGGACAGGGTCTGAATTTCCTTGTAATAAAACTGAGTCTGCGTAGTCTTTACCCAGTATAGTTCCGCCGCTTGTAATTCATAGGTGTTTTTAAGCTCCGCACGACATACGGGCGATAGCGCGGTCTTCTTTAATAGACGTTTTTCGGGGTTCAGTGGCGTAGCCAAGTGGGGGGGGGTGGGGGATATGGGGGGATAGATCCCCCCCTTCGTCATTGAACTACAATTATTTACTTTTGAATTAATAACACAATACTATTTTATCCTTCTGATTTAAATTTTTTTTTTTGCCATATATTCATTAAAAGATAATTTGTCATCCGTCTGAAAT
>NW_016158166.1:85947-95599 GCF_001687245.7 Rhagoletis zephyria
CTTTACCACAGTAAGTAAGTAAGTTTTATTCATTATTATCTTAAAAGAATTAAATTTGATACATCAAATACACAGATACATTAGTAAAACTTAATTTAATAAGATAATAGTTAATGGCGTTGAGTGTCCCAATAAATGGACAGAGATAACGCCATATTCTTAATATATATAATTAGATGTTGAGTATTGTGGGGTACAAATAGTTGTAAACAAAAAAGGAATATGGATTATCCAAAAATCAATTTGCAATTAAATTTACCAGATAAAAATTACAGAAGAGTAGCAATACAATTTTTTGCAATATTTAAGTAGAAAAAGCGATCATGTTAAAGGCCGCAGCAGAACTTCCATGTCGTCATGTTCGAAGCCGAGAAGCCACGATTTCACTGCCTTAAGGAAGACGGTTAACCTTCTAATGACTTGAATAGCTTTAGGGAGTTTATTAAAAACCATACAAGATACTATGGTAAAGAAATTACGAAACATGGTGGTGCGAGAGGCAGGTACTGCAACATTTGGATGCGAGCTGCTTCTCAACTTGTACGAATTGCATATTGGACTACGTAAATAACCACTTCTCATAAAAAAAAACTTTCAAAACATTATAGTTAGTAGTATAACTGCCTCACAGGAAGAATATTTAGTCTTCGGAAAAGGTACATAGAATGCGCTAGACGGGTAGCTTTACATATTCTTCTTAAGAGACACTTCTGCAGTATCAAGAGCGGACGAATTTTGCTATTATATGCACTACCCCAGCAACTAATACCGTATTGTAATTTTGACTGTATAAGTCCATAGTACACCATTTCCAATACACTGCTCGAACATAATTTATGAAGACGATAAAAGGAGCGTACAGTTGATAGTAGATATTGTTTCATAGCCGAGATATGCGAAGACCAACTCAAGTTTTGATCAATTATAACTCCCAAGTACTTAAAACTGGACACAACTTCAATCTTGAAACATTTGGTGTCACAGTCCAATTCTGGTGCATAATCAGCGCGTGACCCGTTATTAGCACAAGTGTGGTTAGGTAGATTGTGCCGCATACAGACTGCAGAGTGAAAAGTAATATCACCAATTGGCATTTCCCTACTGCTAAGACTGAAATACATTAATTTTGTTTTGTTACTTACAAGGAGTTTGTGGTTGGCAAACCACACCCTCAATAGGTGCACATCGTGACTTATATCAGTAAAAAGATTAAAAGAGTTATCAGAGCAATAAGCAATTGCCAAGTCATCAGCAAATGCTGTGACTCTTCCTATAAAAGGTATTGAAAAGAGCGAGTTTATATAAATCAAAAATAGAATTGGCCCAAGCACCGAGCCTTGAGGTACTCCCAAATCCAATAGTCTGGTTGTACTTAGATTATTACTTATTTTTACTCTCTGCCTTCGTAAAGTTAAATAGGATTTAAACCAATCTAGAACGTTTCCCCGGAAACCTGCTGAGTGCAATTTGCACAAAAGTATGTTATGATCAACCATGTCAAACGCTTTTGTAATGTGAACAAAAAGGCCAGCACAATTTTTCTTGTCATCCATTGCTTTATATAGAAAAGAGCACACTTCAAGAAGGGCGTCCTCAGTAGAAGCTCCCGACCGGAACCCGAATTGCACTGAACTGAAATACTTGACCTTTTCCAAATATGCCAAGATCCTACACTTCACAGCTTTTTCAAAGACTTTGGAGATTGATGGCAGTAGAGAAATAGGTCTATAGTTGTTTTTGTCTTTTCTATTCCCTTTCTTGTAAAGAGGTATAACAATAGCGCATTTTAAATCCTCAGGAAATACTCCTTCAATAATACTGCAATTAAATAAATGTTTTAAAATATCAACAACATAGAGAGCTATGCTTTTCAGCGTACGGTTCGAGATATCATCATTACCAGAGGAATCGGAATTATTTAAAGAATTTATTAAACTTAGGATCTCTGAGCCCGAGATTGGTTCAAAGAAGAAGCTACTTCCAAAAGAACTGTTTTCAGAATAAACTGGGCGGTTGGTACATGTGCATCGTGTAGCGGGAGTATTTCCAATCGTAGCGAAAAATTCATTAAAGTGATTAGCAACATGTGAGGGGTTTGAAACAAGCACCCCATTGTTTTCCAAAGTAATAGTATTATCTTGTCTTTCTGACTTACGATTAAGAATATCATTTACTACATTCCATTCTTTTTTAAGGTCACCATTTGAAGCTAACAACCTATTCTTATAAAAATTATCATGGCATAAAGAAGTTTCTTTGCGTAACCTGCTGGTGACGCGATTCACATGCTTCCGAAGGCGGATGTTCGTTGGGTGCTTACGACACTTTGCGCGTAATTTATTTTTCAGCTTGATCTTTTTTAGTATATTTCGATTTATCCAGGGCTTGAGAATGACTTGCGCACGTTTCGGTGAAACAACATAGCTCGATTCGGTTATGTGAGCCTTTAGTATAGACAAAAATAAACTATACGCTCTAGTAACGTCTTTTTCTGCATAGACCGTTTCCCATTTCTCATATCGAAGCAACTCATGAAGAGCCCCAAAATTTGTTTTATTGATGAGTGGAACACCCTTTTTAATATAGCTCCGATCATTATTTTGATTGAATTGCAAGCCGATCATGCAATGGTCAGAAATCCCCAGATCTAAATTTAAGCCAAGAAAAGGGCTAAGTCCACACTTATCGAATCGTGCATAAATATGGTCTATGCAGGTGCCAGAATCAGGCCGAGTACTACAATTAATATACGATGTCAAGCCATGGCTTGCTAACAGCTCCAAGTGATTATCTAATACGGCATTGGAGCCTAATAAGTCAATATTGAAATCCCCTAATAAGACTAAATTTGGTGCCTTTTCCTTATCTAAAAAGGATGTGAATTCTTCATGAAATACCTGCATAGGTACCGAGTGAAATCTGTAGAAACAAACGAAACTAACTAGCTCTTTTTTTATGTAGACATCTATTTTCAAAATATCCGCGCTTGATAGGCAGAAACGTGCTATATCGCATTCGTACATATTTTTTATAAAAACTCCTACACCACCAGCTGAGTACGAGTCATTAGGGTTCGCGAAAAAATTATAGCCAGGAATATGGTAATCGTTAACCTCATAGGAGAAGATCCAAATTTCTGATACAAACACAATATCTGGAAAATACTGAAAGGCTTCAAGGTTCAGACATAATGAATCAAAATTCTGTCGCAGACTTCTTATATTTTGATGTACAATAGTTAAAGTGCTTTTTCCCACTGCTAAAAGGTTTAAATAATTTATAACGTTTATGACAGGCCTGTCGTCTATAAAATAAGATATATTATTCATTTATAAATTAAACAATAAAGGTATAAAAACTAAAGAGAAAGATCATCTAGATCTTCGAAAGTATTAATAACGACAGGTCTATCATTTTCTGATTTTCTTAAGAGTAATTTGGAGTTACTCATCCACAAATATTAAAAATTTTTTTCTTTTTTAACCTTGCTAGCAGCTAAAAATAATGCTCGGTTGTAGCTGGTAAAACAGTTGTTAATGAAAATATTGCTAATATTATTGCCAGTAGCTGAGAACAAAGGGGTTTTAAGTTTCTTCTTAGCAGTTCTTTTGGCCATCATAATTTTCTTTTTGATATACGTAGACTTGAATTTTACCCAAATATTGTGCCTAAAACTACTATCCGAAGTTCCCCTCACGCTTATACGTTTGATGCTAAATTCCTCAATTTCTTCTTCAGGAACCACCACATCTAATGCATCACTGAATATTTTGTTTACATATTCTTTCGCATTCTCTTTACTGGTATTCGGCACTCCGACAATTTCTATTTTTTTATTTTTTTTTTAATTAAGAACTTTTTTCATCGGTATAGGGTGATTTGAAATTTGATGAAATTAAAAACATGCACTATGCCAGACTGCTCTTCATTGGCATTCGGATCTCTTGTAACTCTGACTAAGTTTTGGAATACCAATAATAATACCATGCAGGTTCACTAGTTGTACATATTGTGACAATCTATCGAAAAAGAGATTATTGTTTTTAATCTTGTATAGAGACAAACAAAAATATTGCGGCATATTCTTGTTTTCATACGAATCGAAAATCACGAAATTTTTCTATCATTGTTCATACAAAAATTTCAAATTTTCGATTCGTACGAAAACAAGAATACGCCTCATTATGTATAGATTTTATAGAAACTTGAATTCAAATATACTATGTACATACTTGAAACTATTAGCTGTTGATCATTTACGTTGATTATCAAATTATGCGCTACATTCCACGTTAAACTCGTTGGAAATAGTGATAGAACGATACGAGTACCGAGTATCGAATATCGATACTTTTCATGAGAACTCGAGACTATGAACATAAAGCTCATTTACTTCAATACTGTCATAACTCAAAAAACCGAAAACCCGAGAAACATGCCTTTAAAGTTTTTAATTCACATATAGTCACCCTCATGCTAGAAGCATGAATGTGCAAATTTATCAGTTTTGAGTTACTGGGTTGACTTGGTTAATCTTTGGATTTTCTATGTTATACCAAAGCCCAGAATACCTTGCGTACACGGAAAGTAAATATTTTACAATTTCAATTGCATAATTGTAGAGCTAAGTCTTGCAAAAAAAACTTTCAAATTTGATTTCCCAAATTTTAATTTTTACACATTCATGTTTATAGCATACGGACGACGATATGTATACTCCCATACTAATAATTAATACATATTTCGTTTTAGTGAGCTACTGGTAATTGACACAGTTATTAAATTTTTACACAACCTAGAAGAAAATGTATCGGTCATTTCAAAATTGGCGTCGGGTGAAAATTTTTAAATAATTGAAAATCGAATATCTTGCCTCCCCTTTGATAATGAATGGAGGAAGAGGATGGTCTTCCGACTCGACAACTGGGCCTCTCTCCAACATAAGGCATCCGTCGTTAACCCATGGATTCTACCTTCGTTGNTTTTTATTTTTTTTTTAATTAAGAACTTTTTTCATCGGTATAGGGTGATTTGAAATTTGATGAAATTAAAAACATGCACTATGCCAGACTGCTCTTCATTGGCATTCGGATCTCTTGTAACTCTGACTAAGTTTTGGAATACCAATAATAATACCATGCAGGTTCACTAGTTGTACATATTGTGACAATCTATCGAAAAAGAGATTATTGTTTTTAATCTTGTATAGAGACAAACAAAAATATTGCGGCATATTCTTGTTTTCATACGAATCGAAAATCACGAAATTTTTCTATCATTGTTCATACAAAAATTTCAAATTTTCGATTCGTACGAAAACAAGAATACGCCTCATTATGTATAGATTTTATAGAAACTTGAATTCAAATATACTATGTACATACTTGAAACTATTAGCTGTTGATCATTTACGTTGATTATCAAATTATGCGCTACATTCCACGTTAAACTCGTTGGAAATAGTGATAGAACGATACGAGTACCGAGTATCGAATATCGATACTTTTCATGAGAACTCGAGACTATGAACATAAAGCTCATTTACTTCAATACTGTCATAACTCAAAAAACCGAAAACCCGAGAAACATGCCTTTAAAGTTTTTAATTCACATATAGTCACCCTCATGCTAGAAGCATGAATGTGCAAATTTATCAGTTTTGAGTTACTGGGTTGACTTGGTTAATCTTTGGATTTTCTATGTTATACCAAAACCCAGAATACCTTGCGTACACGGAAAGTAAATATTTTACAATTTCAATTGCATAATTGTAGAGCTAAGTCTTGCAAAAAAAACTTTCAAATTTGATTTCCCAAATTTTCATTTTTACACATTCATGTTTATAGCATACGGACGACGATATGTATACTCCCATACTAATAATTAATACATATTTCGTTCNAGAGATTATTGTTTTTAATCTTGTATAGAGACAAACAAAAATATTGCGGCATATTCTTGTTTTCATACGAATCGAAAATCACGAAATTTTTCTATCATTGTTCATACAAAAATTTCAAATTTTCGATTCGTACGAAAACAAGAATACGCCTCATTATGTATAGATTTTATAGAAACTTGAATTCAAATATACTATGTACATACTTGAAACTATTAGCTGTTGATCATTTACGTTGATTATCAAATTATGCGCTACATTCCACGTTAAACTCGTTGGAAATAGTGATAGAACGATACGAGTACCGAGTATCGAATATCGATACTTTTCATGAGAACTCGAGACTATGAACATAAAGCTCATTTACTTCAATACTGTCATAACTCAAAAAACCGAAAACCCGAGAAACATGCCTTTAAAGTTTTTAATTCACATATAGTCACCCTCATGCTAGAAGCATGAATGTGCAAATTTATCAGTTTTGAGTTACTGGGTTGACTTGGTTAATCTTTGGATTTTCTATGTTATACCAAAACCCAGAATACCTTGCGTACACGGAAAGTAAATATTTTACAATTTCAATTGCATAATTGTAGAGCTAAGTCTTGCAAAAAAAACTTTCAAATTTGATTTCCCAAATTTTCATTTTTACACATTCATGTTTATAGCATACGGACGACGATATGTATACTCCCATACTAATAATTAATACATATTTCGTTCTAGTGAGCTACTGGTAATTGACACAGTTATTAAATTTTTACACAACCTAGAAGAAAATGTATCGGTCATTTCAAAATTGGCGTCGGGTGAAAATTTTTAAATAATTGAAAATCGAATATCTTGCCTCCCCTTTGATAATGAATGGAGGAAGAGGATGGTCTTCCGACTCGACAACTGGGCCTCTCTCCAACATAAGGCATCCGTCGTTAACCCATGGATTCTACCTTCGTTGTGAAATCCAGCCCACTCTTTCCAATATGAATGGGCTTCACCACATTTGCTTCTCGTCTTCTACATTTGCATTTCATTTTCATAGTAAAGTTATTTATAAATACATGTACGCGTCAAACAATTATAAAATATTTGCTTTTAAAAACTTGGAAGTAAGCTTTTTGCTATAAACATTTAACTTACACATGTAAAACTAATTTATCGGAAGTTTATTCCAAAAACTCCTTTAGATCAAAATAAACCTATTAAGAGCAGTAACTATTCAATTTACAAATAGAAGAGGTGAAAAAAGCACAGCAATCTGATTTTTGTTTACTTTTTGCGTTCTCTTTGAGAATACTTGGAAGTACGAGTATTATGGATACTTTTTTGCAAATATGAGTACTGGCATCGATACCTTTTAGAGTATTCTATATGAGTACTAGTATAGATAGATGGCAGCCGCTGTGGTTTAGTGGTAATCAGGGCGCGCTTACACTCCGCAGGGCCTGGGTTCAATCAACATCGCAAAAATATAGAAAAAAGGTTTTTTCATAACAGCGGTCGCCCCTCGGCAGGCAACGCCCAACCTCCGAGTGTATTTCTGCCATGAAAGACAGCTTCTCATAAAAATACAATCGCCGTTCGGATTCGGCGTAAAACTGTAGGTCCCTCCCCTTTGTGTGACAACATCAAGGCGCACGCCACAAATTGGAGGAGAAGCTCAGCCAAGCACTTACATATGTGTAAGCGCCAATTTATTATTATTATAATTAAATATTTACATTTTACATATTCTATTTACGAATCGACACTATACGCAGTGTATTTAAAGAGCTCTAAATTTTTAACAACCAGATGTCTAAGTTTATTTCTTGCCGAAAACCGGGACATTTTGCGTCCCGGCAGGTATTGTACCGGGAACGGGGCATAGCTCTTAAATCCGGGGCAGTCCCGTCGAAAACGAGACGTTTGGCAACCGTGCGCACATCACAAATTGGAGGAGAAGCTCAACCAAACACTTAGCGAACTCTGTGAGCACCACATATTTAATTTATTTTTACCTCTAATAGTCCTTGGATCAAAACAGGTATACTGGGACTACGTATGTCTTCTTCATTGAAAATTTCCCGAAGCGCTAAATTCTTCCAGGTTAAGTAATGTAGAGGCTGCGCAGTATGCCGCAACACAACATTTATATAGTCGGATATGTTATTCGAACGTATACGTGCTAATTCAGAATAGAAACCTAAAAAGAAACGAAAGGAAGAAGTCATGATGTTGGTGTAATTTAAGGTTTGTGTAGCGTTTGATTACTGGTCAAAATGAAAGATCCAGCATCTTTAGCAACTCCAATTATCATTGGAACTGTGCGATTGGATACTAATGCGGCGGGATGAACGGGAAGATATCCAAGACTGTCTCCAACTGTTAGTTTGAAACCTCCCATAAAATGTAACCCACGATTCTCATTCTCCTCCTTTCATAAAAAAAATATTAATTTTAAATTTATAATTTATATATGTACATATAGTTAAGATTGTGTGCGAGTGCGATTCAGTTATAGCCTTAATTGAGGAAATACATATCGTCATTTAAAGTACAAAACCGCGTATCATCATTTTGCAAAACCTCGTAACTGACATTTGCTGCCAAAAATTAGGTTTGCTCACACAAGCTCTTGACTCAGTCTTATTCATTCATCCTGAAATATACTAGCCAGAAATGCGATTGCTTAACAAAAAAGATAACCATTTTGAAATATGAGTATTTTTACTCTCTAGAAAATGATTTATATAATCTCACATACGCGGTTTTACATTGTCTTGATACGCGGTTTTGCATTTTGTTGATAAGCGGTTTTGTACTTTAAACGACGATATGTACATATGTACATTAAGCCAGTAACCTTTTGATCACTTTTGGCTATTTTGCTTTAGTTCATTTAATGTTTATTATTTGTTCATAAAAGTTTAGCTCATTATACAACAAACACCATATAAATTCACATTTCAAACTTTGTGCAAATATTATCAAAAATCATCCAAAGTTGCATCTAATTTTTCAACCATTTAATCAAATTTTTCAGAAATTTTTGAGTAGTTATGCAGTTTTATGGCTTATTAAATTCTTGTATGTATAATAAAGTGCAAGTATAAAGTTCCCAAAAAATCGCGTTGATGACTGCATTCCGATATATTCGATTAAAAAAAAATTTTTGTACTTTGAATGGAAGAAAATATGTGTGCTGAAAAAATTCCCACAAAAATCAACGCGATTTTTACAACCTTTTATTTAACTTGGTCATTAGCAACTTCAACCTTGCACTTTATTATACTATAATTTAATGGGATTTAAAATTGCATACTCAAAAAAGTTAAGAATCTTAATTCAGAGGTCCAGTTAGCGAAATATCAGTCTCTGAAAATCGAGTAGAGTTTCAATTTGGACATTAAAATATAAATGAGATGACTCGCACCCAGCCTGAGTAAAAATACATACATAATGTCGTCTCATAGTTTCCAAGATTTCCGTAGTACTTAGTCTTTCAAAGCAGATATGAAGATTTTGAACTTCTGGCGCACTGACGCGAGGGCAGCGAGCTAATCGTGCAAAGCTGCGCACTGTGGAGAGTGCATCTTGTTCCAAAAATAATGGATTTAAGGCGGTACCTGACTGGAGGATGAGTTTGTGAAAAAGACCTTGTGTCTGCAAAAGAAATAAATACACATATTTATGTCAGTACATAGGTAATTACTGTGCTGGATGTACGAATATGTATGAATATATGTAGATATATATATATATATATATATATAT
>NW_016158166.1:99838-103644 GCF_001687245.7 Rhagoletis zephyria
CACAAAAGAAGAAAGTGTGCACTGTAATTCTTAACAAAATTTTCGTGATTTGCTTTTGATGTTATTGGCGGCATACACGGTGCGTCTGACTCGTGAGTCGGTTTGGATGTGTTTGTGAAAATGAATATGTGTTAGTTACACCAACATGACTCCCGGCATGACTCTGAATGATTCAACTGTGTGTAGTAGAAGGCGAGTCAACACGTACACAAGTGATTCGCGAGACAAACGTACCGCGTATGCCACCTATTACATTTATTCCTTTGAATAATTTCAAATAGGGCTCTTTGGGGAATTTATTTTTAGCAAAAATTTTAAAACCAGTAGTTTGCTTTACTTGTTGGATAATATTTTTTTCATAGGGATATACATTGGATCCTTGTCTAAAAACTTCTATGGTAAAACCAAGGCGAATTTATATAAGGTGGTGTTGTTTAATCAGCTGTGTGTAGCGTTTGCTTGTCAAAATTATATATTTTGCTAGTGAGTGAGTGAAAACGTGAGAGTGTTTGCATTTTCTGTCGCCCTTTTTCATTCGGAGAAGAACAGCTGAAATTTGACAATCACCAGCTAAAAGCAAAAACACAATACAGGGAATTGTTGTATTTGTTGAATCGATACCACCTTATATGAATTCGCCTTGGGTAAAACTGTCCTTTCTTTGCTATTTAAAGTCAATGAGTAAGCTGCTTCAATAGGGATTTCCAGTAGAAATGATCAACGTCTAGCTATAAAGAAAATCGATGCTCAAATAATTAAAAAGCTATAGGTCTGACCTTGAATTAGATAAGAACTCCGTAACTATCTGTTATTCAAATGATTATAAAAAACGGGGTGCTTTAAAAAAAAAATAACAATATGCTGATCCGATTCGGCTGGCAGCCACGACTTTGAAAACAGAACTTTGTTCAAAAATAAAATAATAATCTATTTTCAATATCCATCTATTAAGCGCGCTATAAGCACAAATTTTTCAAAGCAGTATCAGAAGAAAGTATTAAAAATGAATTACAAATCTAAAATCGAAAAGTGCTCTAATACCATGACCCCACCAAAAAGCTAACCACCTCAAATCGAACTTAACCACATCACTAACTATTGCTGTCCACACTGCGGTTTGAGGTTTAGAAAACAGTTCAAATGTAGAGAACTGTGTTCGGACCTCCAAAGCTCGATTCAGGACTAAATCGCTGCAAAAATCGGAGCAAATACAAATTTTCCGTACTAGATTTAATTTTTTATTTTCGTTTTTGACATTAATTGTTTGACTTAAATATTTTCTATTCGTGCAAAAATAAGAGCGCGAGCAAAGTAAGGATAATATGTTACATATTTAGGTAATTCTTAGCATTTTCTATAAAGTAGAACGTATCTAACACTTAACTTTTTAAAGAGCAAGAGGATCTAAACCTTTTCTACTTTATATAAAATTCATTCTACATATATTTTTTAAAAACTTCTGCATCCGCCAATTTCTACAGCCATACATCAAAAAATAACGAAGTTACTTTATTGACGCATTTCTATGAAAAAGTTACTTTTTAACAGTGAGATTTGGCTAACTTCCAATTTTCTTACTGAAACCGATGGTGAACACTCCAAAAACAGCCCCAAGAGGGGCATAACATGAATGAAAAAAAACGGAATAGATTTGAAGTCAAGCGGAGTATAGGAGTAGATTTCAAATGNTTTGTTGAATCGATACCACCTTATATGAATTCGCCTTGGGTAAAACTGTCCTTTCTTTGCTATTTAAAGTCAATGAGTAAGCTGCTTCAATAGGGATTTCCAGTAGAAATGATCAACGTCTAGCTATAAAGAAAATCGATGCTCAAATAATTAAAAAGCTATAGGTCTGACCTTGAATTAGATAAGAACTCCGTAACTATCTGTTATTCAAATGATTATAAAAAACGGGGTGCTTTAAAAAAAAAATAACAATATGCTGATCCGATTCGGCTGGCAGCCACGACTTTGAAAACAGAACTTTGTTCAAAAATAAAATAATAATCTATTTTCAATATCCATCTATTAAGCGCGCTATAAGCACAAATTTTTCAAAGCAGTATCAGAAGAAAGTATTAAAAATGAATTACAAATCTAAAATCGAAAAGTGCTCTAATACCATGTCCCCACCAAAAAGCTAACCACCTCAAATCGAACTTAACCACATCACTAACTATTGCTGTCCACACTGCGGTTTGAGGTTTAGAAAACAGTTCAAATGTAGAGAACTGTGTTCGGACCTCCAAAGCTCGATTCAGGACTAAATCGCTGCAAAAATCGGAGCAAATACAAATTTTCCGTACTAGATTTAATTTTTTATTTTCGTTTTTGACATTAATTGTTTGACTTAAATATTTTCTATTCGTGCAAAAATAAGAGCGCGAGCAAAGTAAGGATAATATGTTACATATTTAGGTAATTCTTAGCATTTTCTATAAAGTAGAACGTATCTAACACTTAACTTTTTAAAGAGCAAGAGGATCTAAACCTTTTCTACTTTATATAAAATTCATTCTACATATATTTTTTAAAAACTTCTGCATCCGCCAATTTCTACAGCCATACATCAAAAAATAACGAAGTTACTTTATTGACGCATTTCTATGAAAAAGTTACTTTTTAACAGTGAGATTTGGCTAACTTCCAATTTTCTTACTGAAACCGATGGTGAACACTCCAAAAACAGCCCCAAGAGGGGCATAACATGAATGAAAAAAAACGGAATAGATTTGAAGTCAAGCGGAGTATAGGAGTAGATTTCAAATGTTTTTCAAAAACCGGAGTAAATCTTATCTGATCTTAGTAAACTCCAAACACTAGTAGGGAACGAATTTTTTTAAATTTTAACGCTAATGACCCACAGATGGTGGGAAAACACAGGGTTGTATCAGACTTTCGCCGTGGTTTCGAGTTGGTTAGCTTTTAACCATCTCAGTAAAATGGTTAAGTGTTGTCATTTTTATATGGCGAAACTACGCTAAATCAAGTGGGTTATCGGGATAACCAACTCAATAGCCATAACTACGTTGTTAAGCTCTGGTGGGGACATGCTATAAAGTTACAGGTTTTCCAAATTCTGAAACAACGTTACATATGTATCTGGTTTGGCTTGTAAGCGCTGTTTAAACAACGATCTCGCCATTATGCTAGATTCTAATTGTTTTTTAAAAATACTTGACATCCGCATTCGCATCGTCTAAAATTCCACATCCGCAACATCCCTAGTATCTATGTACGTATGTATAACGAAAATGTGAATCCAACAACAACAAAAAATCAAAAAGAAACTACCAAACCATCTAAGAAGATACAACTTCACTCTCAATTGGAAAGCCTAGATGCCTATCTAAAATTATATGTATTTGTAAAAAATAATTCAATGAAAAGCGAATGCGAATCACATGCATGTATTCCTTAATGTATGCATTGCTAAATAATTATGTTCTTATGTGCATATAAGCGTGGAATATGAAATCCTCTCTCGAACTCCAAACAAAAAGTATAGCTCTATTGTTTAATTACGGCCTCGCAACCGTACACATTGGAAGTTGCGCTGGCATATGTATGTGCGATAGTAAAATTGATACTCTTAGTAACNTTCTACTTTATATAAAATTCATTCTACATATATTTTTTAAAAACTTCTGCATCCGCCAATTTCTACAGCCATACATCAAAAAATAACGAAGTTACTTTATTGACGCATTTCTATGAAAAAGTTACTTTTTAACAGTGAGATTTGGCTAACTTCCAATTTTCTTACTGAAACCGATGGTGAACACTCCAAAAACAGCCCCAAG
>NW_016158166.1:103744-106016 GCF_001687245.7 Rhagoletis zephyria
ATATATATATATATATATATATATATTATTGAATAGTAATCACATGCATTCAATTACCTTGTTACTAAAGCTTAGAGCATGCACCAAAGTTGCGCCCCCGGCTTGACCAAATAAAGTAACTTGCAGCGGGTCTCCACCAAAATGTCGTATGTATTGCTGAATCCATTCCAGTGCCAAATGTATGTCGGCCAGTGCTACATTTCCCGGCATTTCTTTCGTCAATGTGGTAAGGAAACCAAAAGGCGCCAGTCGATAGTTTATTGATACTAAAACCACATCTTTTTCCAAGAAGTAGTCTGGTTGAGCTTCCTCAGCGCTGCCATCAAACAACATTTCGCCGTGAATGAAAACCATCACTGGCAAGAGGCGAGTTCTCTGCTGTGGTTGAAGTATAAATGACGGCACATGAATATTTAGCGAAAGGCAATCGTCAACATTTTCACGGCGCGATTCCGCGGCAGTTATTTTCTTCAGGTCGGGAAACTGTGGACAATTTGGTGCCACTTGTGTCGCATCGATTGGATCATTTCTGTGGTGTTGATAAATATTGGCTTGCTAAAAACAGACAAGAAGATATGGAATTGTTTTGCTAAAAATTTTTGCGGATAAGTGATATTTAATTTGCTGAACCAAAACGTGTAATGCTCCAAAGGAAAGGAATATCCTCGGAATGTAGGATCCACATTTTCAAACGAATCTCCAAAATCGAAAATCAATCGGTAGAAAACAATTTGGTTGTTACGATTTACCCATCGAGAAAAGAATCGCGAACAAACATAAATATTACTAGTTTTCGATAATTAGAGCTGTTTCATTCAGTTTATTTCAATATTTAACGTAGTAAAATACTACATTAGTTCAATTTTCTCGTGTTTTAAAACAAAAATTAAGTTTAGATAAACGTATTTAGATGTGATTAAAGTTAATGTTTTAATTATTAAAATAATAAATGTACATTAGATACAAATTTTAATATGCACAGATGAATTTAAAACTTATTAACTGACTTCAAAAAGGAGGAAGTTTATCAATCTTGGAAATATATTTTTTTTTATGTATGTAACCGGGACCACGTGAACCCTGTTCGATTACATATATTTTTTTTATAGGAAAGATGGTACCTCAAGGGCAGCGTTGACGTTTTATAATTTTCTAGCGGAGTGAAATGAGCCAAAGAGTGGAGTGTTTTTGGGTTTTCCGTAGTGTCAAAGTAAAAACGTTTGCCAAAGTATGTAAGACCCATTTGTCTCTTGTCTCATAAACATACACTTTCCTGCGTAGATATATTTGCGCACACGTATTCTTTTTTGAATAATAACCAAAATGTTGTTGTTGAACTCTTTTTGTTATTTTTTTTACAAAAATTTGGTAACTATCAGCCTTATCATGAGTTTAATTTTCCCCGAACCGGTTCACTTTTCGGGTAAATTTTTTTTCGGGCGAAACTTAGGATAAGGCAGGAAAAGATTCAGGCAACGTTAAATAAGAAGTCTTCACCGCTTTATAAACAGTGAGTTTTGTAGGTATTTGCAAATTATTTTCTTTTTTCCATGTAGCTTACGTATAAACGTAGTACATATTTAATTCTGATAATCTCAAATCGGAGTGTTTTTCAAGAGAGTGAGTGACGTAGTGTTCGGCTTAAAAAAGGAGTGAAACTCCGATCGGAGTGAAAACGGGAACGCTGCTCAAGGGTGGTCCCATACCCATTTGGTTTATTTTCGATCACCGTGTCATGAAGAATTTAACGGTAATTCTAAATTTTTATATGAGCGTTGAAGTCGCTTGTATTTTTTGCTTAAAATTTACTTGTTGAATATCTCTTTCCATCATCTGTTTTTCTCTTGACATTTATATATTTGCACTCTTTCATAAGCGTACGGGATTTTTGAATTGAATAGTTTAATATATTTATCCTGCTAAGGTGTTTCTATACTTTCTCCGATTTATTAAATGGTTCCATAAATTGTTCAATTTTATTTATTGATACCAATTCTATTAATACAAAATGTATGTAAATATATGTATTTATGCTCAAATTACTTTTACTTAATTTTAACATTTTGGAAAAGTCATATGTAGGTCATTTCCAAACAAAGTGCTATTTTTTGCCCTCGGTTTTAAATATTTTATGGTGGTAAAAACGAAAAATCAAAAACAGCTTTATACGATCCAAGGCACATTGAACAGGTAGTATCAGTAGAGCAGCGGGTTTAATTATACCCGAGCGCACTTGTGCACAAGGGTATATTAATTTTGTTCACATAACGGT
>NW_016158166.1:106116-106765 GCF_001687245.7 Rhagoletis zephyria
CCTCACCGAACTGGAACTCGGTACAACTTTGTTTGATGACGTTAGTTGACCTTGGTTCGCCGCCGACTGTTGACTCTTCCCTGCAGTAATTCTTTCGTAGATCTGGATTTGTTCTTTAAAACCGCTGATGGACTTCGCCTGGTACAGGTTAATTTTATTCGATTTTGAGTCCGGTATACCGTCGATGAAGTATTCTATTAGGCTGATGTCATCTAGGTTTGCAGACCTGCCGATTTCCATCAGACTGTACAGGTACTCGCGTAAATCTTCATTTGGACGTTTACGGCGATTCCTCAATGCGCGATGTACCTCGACTGCCGACGTTGCCGTTCCGAATTCTTTCTTCAACGCTGACTTGAGCGATGCCCAACTACTGATGCCTGCCTGGCTACGAACAAACATTTTAGCAGCCCCACTGTACGGCTAAGGCATTTTCCTCGGAGTCTTGCAACCACTGTTCGAGGCTGGGCTGACCTGATCCGCTGAATGGAGTCAACGAATCTTCAATATCACGAAGTGTGAATATTGAGCGTTCGGTGGTCGAACCACGTTCGCTGCGCCTGCTACCCGCGTCGTCGAATTCCGCATCTTCATCTTCGCTAACATTCAGGCCGAAGTGTTCCATCAACCTGTCCTGTAGCGTAGCTTT
>NW_016158166.1:109771-120452 GCF_001687245.7 Rhagoletis zephyria
TTTTTTTGGTATAGAACAATCCTAGGGGGTGAGAGCATAAAAATTCCGACTTTACTTTTTCACATGCATTTTTGGACCACCCTAATGTACATAGACTGGCAATCAAAAGTGAGTGTATGGTGTTTTTTGCTTAATATTTGCAACGTTTTTCAATTAAATTTGTTTTTATTATCTTTTTATAAAAATATGGTTCATGCTTTAATCCAAACTATACAAGTCAAACTTTATACAGAACTTAGAAAAATTCAACGAATTTTCGTCTAAATTTTGACCTTTTTAGTCTGAATTAAAAAAAAAAATTTTCAGTACACATATAGATCGGTTTTTTAATTCTAATTGNACTTTATACAGAACTTAGAAAAATGCAACGAATTTTCGTCTAAATTTTGACCTTTTTAGTCTGAATTAAAAAAAAAAATTTTCAGTACACATATAGATCGGTTTTTTAATTCTAATTGAATAAAATCAAGTTTTAAGCGGCTAAAAAATCGAGTTGTTTTTTAATGAATTTTGTTTCCCGGCGGATTTTGCGGTTTTATGCATATAACAAGTGCAATTTGTAAAATAGAGCGTTCATTTTTTTTAATTTTGTTTGCAAACGGTCATGCGCATTTTATTCTACAAGAAATTCCCTTTTATATGGTCAAAAGTGCAAACAGCCGTCAGCAATAAAAAATCATTAAATATCAACGCGATTTTTTAGACACTTAAAACTTGTTCTTATTTCATTAAAATTAAAAACCTGATCTATCTGTGTGNACAGCCGTCAGCAATAAAAAATCATTAAATATCAACGCGATTTTTTAGACGCTTAAAACTTGTTCTTATTTCATTAAAATTAAAAACCTGATCTATCTGTGTACTCAAAATTTTTTTTCTAAATTCAGACTAAAATGGTCAAAATTTAGACGAAAATTCGTTGAATTTTTCTAAGTACTATATAAAGCTTAAAAGTTTGACTTGTATAGTTTTGATTAAAGCATGAATGAATGAATAAATGAATTTTTATAAAAAGATAAAAAAAAAAAAAATTATTGAAAAATATTGCAAATATTAAGCAAAAAACACCATGCACTCACTTTTGATTGCCTGTCTATGTATGCATGTACATATATGTGTAAACTTTATGCCAAACTATCATTATTTTAAATTGTATTTGCATCTTCTTAAAAGGAGAACAAGATAAAAAATTTAACAAAAATTACAAATTAATGAAAATTATGTGAAGATTTACCATATTTTAGTTTAGTTGCTCGCAAAGAACACCACATTTCATGTTGCTCAACATTGTATTATGTTATCAATATTAAATTCAACAGAATTTCTACATTCCGACTTGAACATTTCTAACGCTGTTAATTTTTCGTCCGCGAATAGTTTCCACTTTCAGTTTGCACCTTCTCTATCTATCTAAGTTCTCTGGTAAAGCGATCAAAGTACTCTCTCGCTCAGAGTCATACATAAGTCGAGACTTGCATTGCCGAACTAGTTTGGAAGTACTTAGATAGAGGGCTGGCAATGCCTTAAATGCAGCCTGGCTGTCACTTCAGATATGTAAACTTCTTCACCTCTACCTATTTTCCACCATGTACTCCATGGCTGTGAGGATTGCAAATACCTCAGCCTGGAAGACTGGGGCATATTCCCCAATAGAAAAAAGTGAAGCTTATCCTCATTAACTTCGAAAAAGACCACAAATCCTGACACAGAGTCAGCTTTGGAGCCATCAGTGAAGATTCGACAATGTGTGAGTCCGGGCTCAGTGCGGAATTTAAACCAGCATTCAACCTCAGGGAACTTTGTCAAATTCACTGAGAGCGAAATAGCGGTATCGAGATGGGCGCCAGTTCTCTACATCGTGGTGGCGTACTATCCTATATCACTGATAAGACACAAGTGCTCAAACCTCTGCCGCCAGCAATATTCGCCTCGCCCCAATCAGTGTTATAAGAATATCCGTTTGTTTTTAGACTGAAGGTGGCCTTCAAGGTTCCCTACGTATGAAGACACGAGGTGACGGTAACTGAAGCAGTGCGTCAAGAGCACTACACTCAAAAAAATTAAAGTTAAATAAAGAGAATAACAAGCAACCATTTTGGTTCTTTACTATCGAAACCAGATAAATTTTCGTAGACCCCCACTTACAACTCGTGGACCCCCATATTTTTTCACGCCAACGTAGACCCCCGTCGAGTCCCTCGTGGACCCCTGGGGAAATCACTGTGTTAAATAAAAGCTTGTTTTTAAATAATATCTTTTTTTACTTTATTTTATTAATATTTTTTTTTAGCTGACGGTGCTAAGCACTTTCATCTATATAAAAGGCACCTTCCTAAGATAAAACGTAAGTGAATTTAACCCCTACTTGGCTTCTTATAATTTTTAATAACTAATCTTTATATTTTGACCATACTAAAAGCTCCTTTTTATATAAAAATTCGTTCGTGTCCTACCCGTGACAAACGTTGTCCCACCCGTGACAGAGCAATTTCGGACTTTTTGTATAATAAAGTCATAATTTTTTTGTAGTTTTTGCCTTGTTTGTGTTCCTGGTTCTTTGTTTTATTATAAGACATCAAGTTCACACAGGAAAGTGAAATAAATTCGCAGAGTTTGCGTAAAATATATCTGCTCCAAAAAGCAGGTTTTTTTTTTGTCCCACCCGTGACAGAAGAAATGAATCAGATTATTTCCATATAAAAGTAGGCTGGAATTTTTTTCGTATTTTGTAATAACTCATATAATAGTCAATTAGGTATAGTTTTATCAAAATGTAGAATTGTTGAGTACTTTATACTTAAATTAAAAGAAGAAAGATTTTGTTTTGTACAAATGTCCAGCCCTTGACGGCGGAATCGCCCATTTGTACAATAATAGCTAGAGAAAATGCCGCCTATCAAGGCAATGCCTTCAAAGAAAACCCGTTTTTTCGCTGTAATTAAAAATTTGAGCGCCCAAAATAGGCGGTTTTGCAATTGGTCGATGGGCGGTTTTGCAAAAACTTTTCAGATTTATGTCTTTAACACCAAATTATTTAATTAACAAACTTTTGCGTAGAATGCTGAAACCGAATCGCAAACGCACTGCAGAGAGTTTCACGCTGTCAAACGACAACAATTGACTAAGGGCCGTTCAATATCCGGTTAACACAAACCGGAGGTAAAATGTCCATAATGACGACTAGTAGCTTTGACGAAAGCTTGACTTATTTTAATTTATTCATTTCAGTGCAGTATTAAAAAACTTTTGCTAGAAAAATTTTTGTTACATTGTTTTATTTTATTCCGTTGATTGTACATGTTAAATAAAAGCTTGTTTTTAAAAAAAATATTTTTTTTTCGTTATATATTTTATTTTTATTTATATAATGAAATCATCTTATATTGTAATTTTAATGCTAAATGAGAAAAACTAAAAAAAATGACAGCTTTTTTAGCACTTTTATTTTTCTATTTCGCACTGTTTTATCCTCAATATGGCACTTCATAGCTAAGTATAGTTGGCAGCCCTGATCGTACTAAGTGAAATTTTTTCGCCTGCGCGATAGTAGAACTACCTATGTATGTACACTTTTAAGATGCATGGATATGAATTATGCGTGACTTCTATTGTATCTCTGTATTTCCATAACTCCCGGTGTAAGGAAACCAAATAATGTAATTCTTAACAGAAGTGCTTTAAACATAACAGTTTGGCAATTTAAACACTGTTGAAGTTGATTTCCGGTATTTCTCTTACTAGCGCCTGCAACTATACGCCGGCAGCTTTAACAATTTTATAGTGGTTTTACCTTTTTGGCAAATTGCGCTCCGTTAGCCATAAATTTTACTATGTTTTGACCGCCTTTGTATCAAGACCCCTGGACTATATAGGGAATTCATTTATATTATAAATTACATTGTCATCGTGATTGGATNACCGAATCGCAAACGCACTGCAGAGAGTTTCACGCTGTCAAACGACAACAATTGACTAAGGGCCGTTCAATATCCGGTTAACACAAACCGGAGGTAAAATGTCCATAATGACGACTAGTAGCTTTGACGAAAGCTTGACTTATTTTAATTTATTCATTTCAGTGCAGTATTAAAAAACTTTTGCTAGAAAAATTTTTGTTACATTGTTTTATTTTATTCCGTTGATTGTACATGTTAAATAAAAGCTTGTTTTTAAAAAAAATATTTTTTTTTCGTTATATATTTTATTTTTATTTATATAATGAAATCATCTTATATTGTAATTTTAATGCTAAATGAGAAAAACTAAAAAAAATGACAGCTTTTTTAGCACTTTTATTTTTCTATTTCGCACTGTTTTATCCTCAATATGGCACTTCATAGCTAAGTATAGTTGGCAGCCCTGATCGTACTAAGTGAAATTTTTTCGCCTGCGCGATAGTAGAACTACCTATGTATGTACACTTTTAAGATGCATGGATATGAATTATGCGTGACTTCTATTGTATCTCTGTATTTCCATAACTCCCGGTGTAAGGAAACCAAATAATGTAATTCTTAACAGAAGTGCTTTAAACATAACAGTTTGGCAATTTAAACACTGTTGAAGTTGATTTCCGGTATTTCTCTTACTAGCGCCTGCAACTATACGCCGGCAGCTTTAACAATTTTATAGTGGTTTTACCTTTTTGGCAAATTGCGCTCCGTTAGCCATAAATTTTACTATGTTTTGACCGCCTTTGTATCAAGACCCCTGGACTATATAGGGAATTCATTTATATTATAAATTACATTGTCATCGTGATTGGATCTATGCTGAAAATTTCAAGTCTCTACCTTGTCGGGAAGTTAGTTTAAAATCGATTGGAAATTTCCGCGGGATGATCACGTTAAATAAAAGCTTCTTAAAACACCTGCCGCAGTGGTGCAAGCAGGCGGGGCCTAGCTAAGGCCGCGGTATAAACTCTCCTACCTCTTCCAGTAGCTCGCGCTAGGGAGGCTGAGGGACATACTTAGGCTATTTCTAGTGGGTACCTGGCGGTAGGTATAAAACGCCCCCCTAATCCAGGGTGTCATGCGTCACCGTGCCCATTGGATGGTTTGCAGTCAGTGGGCTTTCCGACTGTATTTTAACGGCGCCTCCCGGATACCTGTTCGCCTCCGGGGGATCTTACCGCAGCACGGGGCTCTGCTGTGGCCGACCGTTATTTCCCCTTCCTTTTATACTCGGCCGCCGAACGGTTTCGGCTTAGTAGGCGACCAAAGAAACAGATGAGATGAACAATAATAATGAAGCCCCGGATCCCTGCATGGGAAAAAATTCCGCCGACGGATATGGCGTTAAAGACAGTCAAGAGAAATCTTCGGTAGCCGCTGGATCGGTTCCGAAGCNAATAATGAAGCCCCGGATCCCTGCATGGGAAAAAATTCCGCCGACGGATACGGCGTTAAAGACAGTCAAGAGAAATCTTAGGTAGCCGCTGGATCGGTTCCGAAGCAGCCTTCACGGGCATTTAAAATCACCATTGAGTCCAGCGCTGGTAGCTGCAAACCCCCGGAGTTAGCGAGCACCTGGCGTCTGGGACGCCTACCGAGCCTACACGGCCGATAGATCTGTCGTGCCAGGCGTCGTCATCGAGAGCGGCTAAGAGCACACCCCTTGAGGGCAGTTCTAAAGCAACTGCGGTTGATGGCGTTACTGGAAACCGGGAGCCCTACACGGGCTATAGGAGCGCCAACCACAAGCCCCCTGTGGGGTCACAGTTGACGAAGGGTAACTCTCGTCTCGGTGGTTCAGGGAATAGTAAACGAGTACGCCCTGCAGTACGAGCGACGCGCTTCAGACACGCTTCCAAGCTGCTAAAGAAATTCGGTAACAATCTGGTTCCCGAGAACATGAGGGATGAGGTTGAGAGGGCAAAGGGCATTCTCTCTGAAAGCCGGGAACGGAGAAGGGTGTCTTAAATAACCCTGAACCCACTCCCTCAGGTTCCAGGGAACTGGCGAGGTTAGGGAGCAGCAATGTTATATTACCCTGGTAATTAACGAGGAATCTCTCCCTATCCTCGCTGACTGTAATGGAGTCATCAGCTATGGCTTTTACTCCATCACTCTCAAAACCCAGAAAGGGAATGAGGGTAAAATTCCTGAACCGGGAAGCACCGCGAGTGAGCCCGATAGTCTGCCACCCGAAAAACGCCATCCCGTAGGGCAGAAAACGCATCGAGCGCTCCTGCCTTTAGCCAAGAAGTCCAGGAGTTTCCCGAGGTCACTCTTCTGGCGGAGGAATCAGACTTCGCATCAGAATCGGAAAGGGATATGCAATCCGAATATGGGGACGGGTCTGTCTTCGGTCACTAGACGAGGGATTTCGAGAACCTGTTTCTGGCATCGGAAATGGAGGACGCCGATGCTACCGTCGTGGAGCTGTCCAAAGGTACCGCGCCAGGAGCTTTGGACGACGACAACTCGTTAAAGGCTGCGGATGAAGGTCCTACAAATTAACCTTCACCACTCCAAAGCAGTCTCCGCAGCTCTGCTCCTGCACCTTAGTGACAAAGGGGAGGAGCTTATTTTAGTCCAAGCCCTGGGTTGTAAAAAACAGGGTCTGCGGACTTAGCTCTGATGCTTACCACATTGTGTCGGCCCCAGTGGCAGGTAAGATCAGAGCATGCATATTAATTAAGAAAACTATTTCTTATAATTTACTCACTCATTTTAGCGATGAGGACACGGTGAGCATCAATGTGGAGGGCGAATCCATTAAACTCTGGCTGGTCTCAACCTATATGGCTGACGGCCCCTCCCGCCCCTTCCCCCCCTTCCTCGGTTACTGAACGTGGTGAAAGAGGCCAATTTAAGGAAGCTTTTCCCGTCGGGGTATGAGCCGGTGCAAACGCGCTCCACTTGGTATGGGGTTCTACCGACATCAACCATAGAGGTGAGTTGCTTTTCGATTTTATACTATATTACAATCTAGCTATTTGTAATATTGGTAGTAGACCCACCTTTGTTACCTCAAACAGGAACAGGTTGTAAACTCTGGCTGGTCTCAACCTATATGGCTGACGGCCTCAGTTACTGGACGTGGTGAAAGAGGCCAATTTAAGGAAGCTTCTTCCCGTCGTGGTATGAGCCGTGCAAACGCGCTCCACTTGGTATGGGGTTCTACCGACATCAACAATAGAGGTGAGTTGCTTTTCGATTTTATACTATATTACAATCTAGCTATTTGTAATATTGGTAGTAGACCCACCTTTGTTACCTCAAACAGGAAGGAGGTACTAGATATTCCTTTAGCGTCTGAATTTTTCTTTGAGAGCTTAGGGAATGGCATGTACTAAACGACCATTCATTCTCTGATCATATGTACCTATCATTTGAAATCTCTTTTGAACCTCCGACTCCGGCTCTGTATAGGAACAAGAGACGTACCGACTGGACTATGTTTAGAAATGTACTATCGGAGTTTTTGATCAACGACGCTTCTCTCAGTAGGCTCGGCTTACTGTTACCATATGATGAAGCGGCGCCTCTATTCGCAAACCCTGCTTCTCTCGGTGAGCTAAGCTCATCGGAACAAATTGAAGAATCCGTTAATTGCATTACCAATGCCTGTAACACAGCCTTCTCTGCGTCCTGCCCAATTGTACGTCCGAGACGAAAGAGGGAGCTACACTGGTGGACCAAAGAAATCGCCTCTTAAAGGAAGGAAAGCAGGAAACTCTTCAACGCGACCAAGCGTAATGGTTCTTGGTCTGCTTACAAAGCAGCCCTGAGGAAATTTAAGAATGCAGGAAAGCCTAAAGCGACTCCTGGAAGGATTATTACGATGACATAGAGAAACAATCGGAGGGTAATCGTTTGCGGAAAGTGGTTGCCAAAATCCGATGAACCCAATGTTTATTCAGAAGTCGAATGGCGACAGGACGTCAGCCCAAGAGGAAATGCTTGAGGTTCTAATGAGCGCACACTTCCCAGGGTGTACTGAGGAGCCTGGAGTTGCTCACATACCTTCTGGGCGCCCCTTAGAAGATATAGATTTTATTGATGTAGAAAGGGTAGATTGGGCCATAAGGTCCTTCCAGCCCTACAAATCTCCAGGCATGGACGGCATCTTCCCTGCCGAACTCCGGGAAACGTCTGAAATTCTATGTCCGATGCTTGTCTCAATTTATAATGCTTATCTCAGACTTAGCTTCATACCCAAGGGATGGACACTGGCGAAGGTTGTATTAATTCCTAAGGGCGGTAGACCATCCCACGTAAAGCCAAGCGACTTTCGATAAGCTTTACATCTTTCTTTCTAAAGGTTCTGGAAAGATTACTGGAGNGACGTCAGCCCAAGAGGAAATGCTTGAGGTTCTAATGAGCGCACACTTCCCAGGGTGTACTGAGGAGCCTGGAGTTGCTCACATACCTTCTGGGCGCCCCTTAGAAGATATAGATTTTATTGATGTAGAAAGGGTAGATTGGGCCATAAGGTCCTTCCAGCCCTACAAATCTCCAGGCATGGACGGCATCTTCCCTGCCGAACTCCGGGAAACGTCTGAAATTCTATGTCCGATGCTTGTCTCAATTTATAATGCTTATCTCAGACTTAGCTTCATACCCAAGGGATGGACACTGGCGAAGGTTGTATTAATTCCTAAGGGCGGTAGACCATCCCACGTAAAGCCAAGCGACTTTCGATAAGCTTTACATCTTTCTTTCTAAAGCTTCTGGAAAGATTACTGGAGGTGAAAATCCGGCAGGAAATTGATATAAGTAAATTATCTAGCTGACAGCATGCCTATTGGAAAGGCAGGTCGATAGATACAGCTTTGCATAGTATTGTCAACACCAATGAAAAGGCGATATCGTTTAAGGAATATGCACTAGGCGTATTCCTTGATATCGAGGGTGCCTTCGATAATGTTCTCCCAGAGGCTGTTCTCCACGACCTAACTAACCTCAGTCTGGAGCACCCTCTGGTAGAATTTGTTCACCGCCTTCTAGGCAACAGAACTATATACTCAGAGATGGGAGAGGTATCGGTAACAAGGTACGGAAACCGCGGCACCCCGCGAGGCGGTGTCCTCTCCCCACTCCTGTGGAATCTAACGGTCAATACTCTGCTGTTAAGGCTACAGAGCATTGATAGAAAAAAGTGGGTGGCTAGAGTATACTAGTGGTGCGGGAAAATTCTTTTAACTTTTCATACACAACGCAAGCGCTTTGTTCAAACTTCAACATTGCGGCCAGAAAATCAAAAAATTTAGATTTTTATTAAAATTACCTCCAACGGCTCGTTAAACCCCATACACAACATAAATGGNATCTAACGGTCAATACTCTGCTGTTAAGGCTACAGAGCATTGATAGAAAAAAGTGGGTGGCTAGAGTATACTAGTGGTGCGGGAAAATTCTTTTAACTTTTCATACACAACGCAAGCGGTTTGTTCAAACTTCAACATTGCGGCCAGAAAATCAAAAAATTTAGATTTTTATTAAAATTACCTCCAACGGCTCGTTAAACCCCATACACAACATAAATGGCTTGCAGCAAGGAGATATTTCGCTGGGTTTGACAAGCCGCTTGTGGGGTGTATTTCGCTCTTAAGCGTAGTTCCCCAGTACGTTTTGTCAACAAAAAATTTAATCAGAAAAATTTCAGAAAAATATCTGAAAACGTTCCATTTTCACAACAATTTTCGGTGCTTTTGTTGACCTAATCCGCGTTTCATCCACTTTTTTCCCGTTTTCGGATTAGTTTTAGGTTTTTTTGCTGGCTGGGCTGTTCTCGTAACAAGCGCAACAGCTTCGCGCACGTGTATATGTGGAACTTCACAATCACACTTTGAACGAGCTTCTACCTCCGATTTGTGCTAATCAGACATTGAACAACCGGCCCTTAGTAAGCAAAGTTAAGTGTTACTATGTTTATACGTAAGCTATTTGCAAGTAAAAATAATTTGCAAATATTTAACTCACTGTTTATTCGATGGTGAAAAATTCTTTTTTAATATTGCCTGATTATAAAAAGGCAATAATATGACCATCGAAAATAAATAAAGTTAACAAGTAATTTTTAGCAAAAAAAAACGGCTTCAACTCTCATATAAATATATATATATATATATATATATCTCATGATCCACTGATCGGATCCAGATTAGTATGGGACCACCTCTGAGACACTACCTTTCCGATGCAAAAAGAATTATCGAAATCGGTTCACGTGGTCCAAAGTTATGCGGTAACATACATAAAAAAAAAAAAGAGGATTCCGACGAACTACTTCCTCCTTTTTTGGAAGTCGGTTAAAAATAACTCAGCGTTTATACGGCAAAGTTTACCATTTTGCAAATTCTTATTTGCAAATAACACGTGCGTATAAACGTAGTATGTGATAGTGAAAAAGTGTAAGCATGGCCGTAGCAAGGTAGGTGCAGGGCGCTCGGATATAAAAATCAGAAAAATATTAAATTATTTATAAGGCTTAATTTAAAAAAATGGCCATACATTCAGGAAGAGTCTGGAATACTTTCTTATAAGGGCGGTCATTGAAGAGGCGGTGAGCGAAGGGGGAGTGGGCGTGGCACGTCCAACCCCCACCTAGGCGCCCTTTGGATCCCAGGGACCCCTTAGAAAAATCGCCAAAAATCGCAATTTTCACTTGCGTCCACAGTATTTTGCGTAGAATTCGGTTAGGGATTATAAGCCTTACTACGTAGAATCCTCCT
>NW_016158166.1:123679-126659 GCF_001687245.7 Rhagoletis zephyria
TTTTTTTTTTTTTGTATGTTACCGAATAACTTTGGACTACGTACGAATTTCGATAATTCTTTTTGCATCGGAAAGGTAGTGTCTCAGAGGTGGTCCCATACTAATCTGGTTCAGATCCGATCAGCGGATCATGAGATATATATATATATATATATTTTATTTTTATATGAGAGTTGAAGTCGGTTTTTTTTTTTGGTAAAAATTACTTGTTCACATTTATTGTTGCTTTGAAAAAGTGTTTTAAGATATCTTTGTTTGTTTGTACCTAATTAATGGTAATTTGTAACAATAAATTGCACAAAAAATTAAAAAAAAATTGTACACCTTTCTTATGTCATGTACTGCTTTTTTCCTATCGAAAATATAAATGTACTCCTTTCTCCGTTTCAAAATCTGGCAACCCTAGATTTAATACTGCATTCTACACTTAAAATATAATTCTTATATAGAAATTTATTCAAACAATCGAACTTTTTTGAGTAATGTTGATACATTGCATAAGCATCCTCTTTGTTGTGTTTTTTAAGCTTCTAAAGAATTTATTACGCTTATTTTTAAGACTTTTTAGCTCACGTGTGTACCACGGAAGCTTGTACTGCCTTTTTTTAATTAAAGGGATATATAGGCGACAGATCTCAAGCACTTGTGATTTAAAAATAGAAAAACATTGGGCAACGTCTGAACTTATGAACAATTTTTCCCAGTCAACTTCAATTAAAGAGTTATCAACCCGAGAAAAATCACATTTATTATAGTTAAATGCTAGTTTTTCCTCTTGAACGCTTGTATTGAATTCATAAGCATTTAATTTAAGTACCAAGGAAATATGATGCTTATCCGTAGGTGATAACGAATTGTGACAAAAATGAGATCTAGAATTCTATTGAGTTTGTTGTTATGCGTCTTCTGAAAGTCTTGATACATAAGCTGTCAAATTCAATTGTCGAATGTACACAAACATGTTGTCTCAAATGATTAGAAAAATATTACCATCTTCTAAAAAATCAACTGCTGAGTTGTCAGAAGTACGCAACAACGCGTTCAGAAGGTGCAATCGGAATAGTTACTGAGCTGATATGACCAATGCCGTACGTATACGGAAAAAAACATGTCTATTTTGAGTTTTTCTGCCAAATATGCGTTCAGAAGGTGCAATCGGAACAGTTACTGAGCTGATGTGACCAATGCCGTACGTATACGTAAAAAAACATGTCTATTTTGAGTTTTTCTGCCAAATATGAAGTTATGATTTATGAGATTTCTGAGAAAACAGCTTTTCTTGTAGGTAATCTTGATACTGTCAGTAGTGGACTACATATTTACCGTTTGCACTTTAGAACTCAGTAAAATGAACAAAAGGACGTTTATAGCTTTGTTCCTCCAAAGGTTGCTGCTTTTATATTTTCAGTATGCATATTAGGAAATTCAAGCCCCTCAGGTTATATTACGCGATTATAAAAAACCGGCATAAAACCCCAAATTAAGAAGTGGCCCTCTTAAAACCTTCAGTCTTCAAGGGTTAACATTTGTTTTTTCTGCAATAATGTGGCATATTATACGCCCGTTATTAAAAAAAAACTCATGTTTTTTAAATCATTTACCTACTTGTTTAGCTATAATTAATTTTTGCCCCAAAATTGGTAAAATTTCCCATATTTAGTACCCTGTGTCTTAGTGTATCAAAAAGGGATTATGGCTTTTGTTACCGACGTATTTTGTATATTTGGAGGTTTAAAATTTTGAATCTGATGGTATGTATATATATTTAATGGTACATGAAGTTAAAAACATTCACTTACTTGAAAGCGTCCCAAACCGGGACGGACAACTCCATATTTCACTCCAAGGTACGAATTTATTGGTCTTCCTTTAATGAGTTTGTATCCTGTTTTACCACGAACTACACCCAAGCCCGGTACGATTAATTCATCCGATTGCACCGGTAAAGACCCAAGCCTGGGCATAGGCTGAACCAGAGACCCATCTGGCAGATTATATGAACCTATGTTTTTAGAAGGCTCGTTTTCTGTTTCAACTTCGCCACCTTGAATATCGTAATCATCATATGGCCAGCGTTGTGCAGTGCACAAGGATAACACAAGGACTAAAGTAAAGTGCACACACAAAAATGGCGGATATCTTTTCACTCGGAGTAGCATTTTGCTTTAACCGAATCGTATGCAAGTGAATGCCGTGATAGCGCGACTAAACTAATATTTCCAAGCCGCCGGGCAGCACAACTTAAGCATAGTTCAGTAGATTATCTATGTATAAGTATGTACAAATGTACATATACTTACATACGTATGTACATACGCACAAATTATTATTTATTGTATCGCTTGCATTGCAGTATTTTATTGTTTTTTATACATTTGTATGTATATGTATATTAGGGAGGGTCAATTTGTCTTGGACATTTATTCTACTATGCGTGTATAGCACAGAAGGATTCTACGTGTAATTCTAAGCAAATTTGCCGAAGAAACCATAAGTCCAAAATCATTTTGGAGTTTGCCAAATTGCTAAAATAGGTTTCTTAGCATTTTGTTGTAGTGTCGTAAAGAAGTGCATAAATTTTGTATAAATCATATTTTTAACTTAATTTTTTCTTAAAACTTCCACCAGAAGGCGCCACCGTGAAAATTTTCACATTTTCTTCGATACCTATTTTCGCAATTTGGCAAACCCAAAATTGATCTTAGACCTACGATTCCTTCGGCAAATTTGCTTAGAGTTACACGTAGAATCTTCCTATGCTATACACGCATAGTAAACAAAATTAACCCGCCCCAATGTACATGCATACATATATGTACATTAGACTGCATCACTCCCCATACAAAAAAAAATCGGTACTATTTTTCCATTGGAATTATAAAATCTATTATATTTTAAGCCGTCCACCAAAATATTTCGGAAAAAGATTAAGATTTAAGTGAGCTGGACCGATTTGAAAATACCTCCAAAAATGGGTTTT
>NW_016158166.1:127176-132358 GCF_001687245.7 Rhagoletis zephyria
GTTTTGAAGAGTATTTAAAAACAAAAGTAAGCACAAACGCTTTTGACCACGAAGCCGAGTAAATAATTCGAGAAAATGGTCGCTATTTTATTATCACTTTAATAAAGGAATTACGCCAACGCCTCCCTACAAATATTGGCACACTAAAAAAAAATGACTTTTTTCGGTTGGAAATGCATTAAGAGTAATTAAACCAAAAGTATTTGTTCAACTACAGCAACAAAAACACAAATATAATGCCGACGAAATAACATCTATAGAGATGCAATGGCAACGGTTAACGTTACATACCTGGAGTAATTTAGACTCAACTGTAAAATTTTGGGCCGAAGTTTATCAATTTCGAAATGCCCTAGGAGAAAACCCTTTTGCTGACCTTTGCAACCTAGTTTTTAGTTTTCTTGTTTTGCCTATAAGTAATGCAGAAGTAGAGCGAATATTTAGTTCAATGAATATAATAAAAACTAAGCAAAGAAATCCAATGTGCGTTAAAACGTTAAACGCTATTTTATATATAAGATACGGTTTAAAACGTGAAGAAAAATGCTGCCATAATTTTACTGTAGATGACGATCTCTTAAAATTAATGAATTCAGGTGATATATACAATAGTGATTCATTTGATGATGAGGAATATATACTCGATATAAATTAATGGCGTTAACTAGTCTTTCGTTTCTTGCGATTTATTTAAATAAAGCATGTGAATTTTCACTAAAACATTTTAGCCGTTTTTTGCCAGAGTCTATGTGAAATTTCACTAAAACGTTTTAGCCGTTTTTAGCCGCTTTTTTTTACCAATCTAGCCGGTCGGCCCAAAAAGTTCTGGCAACACTGACTATGAGGGCCCATGCTGTGTGCTCGGTCACAAATACCAACTGCGACCCCCCCACTACAACGACAGGGCAACAGCCTTTTCAACAGCAAGCAGAGCACGTGGCGGCCAGGCAACATACCTAACGAACACCTCACATCTCCCTAGGCACACGAAGGTTTTACAATTTAACTACCCTGTGAATGTCCCGCACTGGGAAGGAGCAGACTAAGGTTCATGGACGCCGGAACCATTGGAGACGTGAGCTATAAAGTGGGCATAAAGATAAGGCAATTGCTAAAATTTTCCATTGCTGGTTAAACGAGATTCCTTGTGGTACCAAAACGGGCCCAATGATGGGCCTATGTCTGTCTACCAGTAGCCACTGTAACCTAACCTAATCTAATTATGTATTGTCCGTATTTCGAAATGATGATGAACTAGATTCAAGCATCCATATACATACATAGATTAAAGCTACTCTCACAACGTCTTACTTTCACATAATTTATGCGTATGAACAATTCTGTAATGATAACCCAAGGCGAAATTTTTTTTCTTAGTATTAGAACATTGCAGCATAGGAGATAAGGACTATGTAAGTATGTATGTACATTAGACTGCATCACCAAAAAAAGTTGCGGTTTTTCCGCCGGGATTACTAAATTTATTATATTTTAAGACGTCCACCAAAATATTTCGTAAAAATATTAAGATCTAAGTGAGCTGGACCGATTTGAAAATACCTCCAAAAATGAAGTTTTTTATGAATAAAAATAGTTTCTTAAAGACATTTTTTAAAAAGTCCCCTCAGAAGACAAATTGGAATAAGCTTAAAAAATCTGCATAAAAATATTTAAAAATCTTTTCAATGGAATCGTAAGAATGAGATTTTTGATGCTGTTTTTTTACTTTTTTCAAAGATTGATTTACGAAAAACATGAATAACTGGACCAAAAATATTCTAGATTATGGGATCTCAGTAGAAAGGTATTTTCAACCGTTTTTATTTCTGGCTAAAAAAATCGTCATTCGTGTCCCATCTTTTTTTTCGAATACCAAAGATCTTAATTCAACTTTGAATGAGGTTCGTTTCTCCTACCTTTCTCTTCCATCCTTTGAATAAGTTTATTAGCAAATAAATGAAAAGGGTGAGAAAATACTTTTCCAATGACACCTCTTAAGTCTAAATCGGAAGAGTTTAGGTTCAGTTATTCAGTCATCATTACGATTCCGTAAACATTTAAAAAAATTTTTTTTTTAAATATTTTTATGCAAATATTTTAAGCTTAAGCCGTTTTGTCATTTGAGGGGATTTTTTCAAAAGAAATCATAAAGAAACTATTTTTATTCATGCGGCGTTCGGCGCCTAAGGTATTTTGTACAAAATTTTCATGTTGTATGCACATTGAAATACATCGTTTGAAGGAACTAAATACTACTCGTATAAAAACACTGTTTTACGAAATGAAAATTACATTTTTAAAAGAAGTTTTTTTTGTATAGTTTGGGCCACTGAACATTTCAAAAAAAGCGTAACTCACAAAAAAACATAGGTAACACGTTTTTCGATCGAAAGCGTTTATTACAGTTAAATTAGGGTCGAATACTGGTAATCTGACGATTTCTTCCGCAGTAGAAAATTTTTTTCAATACTACAACAATACTACTTTTTTATAAACTACATCAACAAGAAAGTTATACACATCAAAAACTTTAACGCCAATATCTCAGAAAGCAGTTTTAACAGAAGCGCCCTTATTGCATCTAACTCCTCAATTATTGTAGATAAAACAAAGACTAGTTGATTTTCCTGTGTGTTTTTTTAAATATTTTAATCAGAATTTTAATAAAAAGCAAACACTTTTTATGCTAATTTTTGCATTCGTAAGTTACTTTATTCTGGGGTCCAACAGACGTATACAAGAACTAGGAGGCTGTGTGAAAATTACGTTAGTATTCCTAAGTAGCGGACAAACCTCAGGAAGGTTTTGCTACCGGGCATCGCAATATTTTCTACACAGAGTTAAAGTCCCCCTTTTTGGTAAAAATTACTGTTATTTTGCATTACATTCTGTTCTGCTTAGAAAAATTTGGCGCTTAATATATTAGTGGAAATTTTAACTATTTATAAGCCATTTTTCAAACAGTGGGTCAAAAAGGCCCGTTCTGCTGGGAGTTGATGGGTTAAACTTTTGGAACAAAGTAGGCCGACCTTATTTTCAATATATAACCCGCGAAAATCGTAAGAACTCCGTAATTTAACATAACGGTTGATAAGCTTATTGCAAAAATTNGGAATTAACTCGGATCCGGGGAATTTTCGATGACAACACTGGTAAAAACGGCCAGTTGTTGTCTTTTGTACAAGTAAGCAAACGAAGCAGTCGAGTTTCGCGTACGCGGTAGCCGAGTGGTGAGAGTTGCGAGCTACAAGCCTGTAGCTGCCAGGTTCGATACTCGGTTGGAGCGATTGCGAAAAATTTTTTGTTTTTATTATTTGTTTTATATTTTTTTATTTTATTTTATTTATATATTTAATTTTACTTTATTTTATTTTCATTTGCTTTATTTGATATCACATTTCTTCTTTTACTATTAGTTAATTTTAATTTTTAGAGATGAATTTTGTTAAAAATTCAACAACAACTAACTGAAAGTAACGTAAAAAAAATATACAACTTATAAAAAAAGAATGAAAAAGAAATAAAAAAAAGTGTACTGGCCGTGGGACTCGAACCCACGATCTTGCGGCTGGTTTATTCGCATTACTGCCGTCTGTAAGGGTAAAATTTTAATTTGCATTTATGCTTATTAATTCAAATTAATTTTCTCCGTCTGTCTACCATATAACATTTTGGGACCTTCTGGAATATAACCAATAACAGTCAGCACCTCTGCAAATTCAACTACAGCCAAAGGTATGCAAACGTGTTTTCAAATGCACAATTTACACTCATTCAAACGAATTTGATTTCAGATTGAAAATACATTTCCTTGCAAATAATTAAAAATTGCTACCATGGTAACTGAAAAAGAAAACATCTTGTTACTTTTTTCGTTTACAACTGGTTCGAAACTATAGAAAATGGAGTGCAAAGTGAACTAGATCCCATATGTCGAATTTAGGACTGGTTGTGAACTATAGAAAAGGTAATGCAGCGGGGGACAATTTCCAATTCCTATGACATCGCTATGTTAAATTCGTCAGTTGTTTGCATGCAAAAGAGATTTATCGCGAACTAGTAGTGGTTCTAAATATACTAGAAGCGCACCAGTTCAAAACTAGAGATTTTCCCCACAGGAGAATTAGGCACACTAACACATTCTCACTTTTAGCTCACGCTTGTTTGCGGTAGTGTCCACGTCTGTTCATAAGACTGTGTTTATACACGGAAACTTTTGTCGACGCGATTTCCCTTTTCACATTCCCTTTTGGTGTTGCTCGTTTCATTTACACACGGCGATTTGTGTGTATGCAATTGTTGTTGTCAGCTGTGAACAACGGTTCAATTTACACAGACGAACGAGAGCACAAAGCGTGTTGCCCGAGCACGAGCAACTCGGTGCCCCTCTCCTTTCCTCGTCACGCTCTCTCCTACAAACGTCGAGTTGCGGCAACAAAAATCGCCGTGTGTAAATGAGCACTAAATAATCTTGTATATGCCCGTTCTCTGGAATGAATAGGGCCTTACAATCTGCAAGATATCCTTAATTATTTTTGATATGAAACGCAAGTCATTGCGTTTCTGATTTCGTGAGAACCACTCATAGAGGGTCTTATTTTTTAACAAATAGTAACAACCACCTCTGCGCACTTAGCTACAGCCACAACATGTAAATGTGTTTTAAATTTTTTCTTTGAATCAAAACTTGTTACAATTATTTAAATTTATTTATTTTTAAATTTGTGTAGCTCATGTCAGTTTTTTAACCGACTTCACAAAAAGGAGAAGGTTATCAATTCGTCGGAAGATTTTTCTTTATGTACAATCCGTGCAGGGAAACCGCGGACTAGTGAATCAAATTTCTAGTTCCGTACTAGGTCTTTATCGCCAAAAAGGAACTAGTCCGAAATGAACTAGATCCCCACCATTCCAAAATCGGCGAAAAGTGGTACTTTTAAAATACCAATTTTTTCAGTTTTTTTTCACTAGAAATCGATATCTAAAGTGACGAATTTAGAAATGCTTCGGAACTATAGAAAAAGGGATGCAGAACGAACTAGATCTTATTTGTCGAATTTAGAACAAGTTCGGAACTATCGAAAAAGGGATGCAGCGGGGGCTTGTTTACTTTGCATAGGTATGTGTTCGGCGGCTTTTTCGTTCAAATACGCTTCTATTCTGCGCTTCGCAGATGCTTTTT
>NW_016158166.1:133048-158083 GCF_001687245.7 Rhagoletis zephyria
ATTTCAACATCTTGGGACCGTCTGGAATCTAAGAAATAACAGCGAGCATCTCTGCAAACTCAGCTACAGCTAAAGGTATGTAAACGTACATTTCTTACAATCATTCAAACAAATTTAATTTCAAATTGAAAACACATTTCTTCCAAAATAACTTAAAATCGCACACACGGAAGAACAAAAAAGATTAAAGAATCATGATACTTTTTGCTTTCGTCTGTCGATTTTGAAACTGGTTCGGAACTATAGAATTTAGGACTAGTTCGGAACTATCGAAAAAGGGAAGCAGCGGGGGGCAATTGACACTTCCTAGGACATCGCCATGTTAAATTCGCCAGTTGCTTGCATGCAAAAGAGATTTATCGCGAACCAGTACTGGGTCTAAATGTACTAGAAGCGCCCCAGTTCCGAACTAAAGATTTTCCCCACAGGGATGTTACCATGATTCAATAATTAAAGGTTTGATCATTATTGTCATTAGGGTTTTGATACTCCCTTAACTCCCTTACAAAAGCTCTTCACACACACACGAACCCACACACAGTGCCTCGTTAAGGGAGCCGATTTTGTCAAGAGGGAGCTAGAAAACTGTTTTCTGAGCAAACCTTATATTATTGAATCATGCAATGTTACCGCATAACTTTGGACGACGTTAACCGATTTCTATTTCTTTTTTTAAAGGAAAGGTGTTACCACACAGGTAGTCCCATACTGATTTGGCTTAAATTCGATCATTGGATCATGAAGAAATTAACGATCTTAAATTTTTACATGAGAATTGAAGTCGGTTTGGTTTTTTAGTTAAAAATTAATTGTTCGCTTAATACGTGGCCTACTCACTTCCCGAGAAGGAGCACTGGAAGCACTCGGTTCGTAGTGATGTTTACATGTGCATTGCACTTGCTTAGGAGCTGTTCTGTAATACCTAATCAAGGGAAGGCCTTGACAAAATTTCTTCTGGGTGATGTATATTAAGGTGTACAATTGACCCGCCGCACAGTGGGCGATTTGGGGGAAAAAATTTTCAAAATCAAATTGCGCCTCTCAGAGGTGCGCTAAATCAACGATTTTTTGTTTCGAGTAAAGAATTTTTATTGCAGAATAAGGAAAAACTACAAAGAAATGAGACTCTGAAGTTGCACAATTACAGGACTCATGGAAAGGACGAGAATTAAAAAAAAAAGATTGATAAAATAAAAAACCAAGNGAGTGGAAGCGCGCACTGCTTACCACTACACCACAGCGGCCGACAAAAGATTGATAAAATAAAAAACCAAAAACAGCATGACTCGTAAATGAAATAGAACCAACGTGGAAGTATAAACTTTCAAATAAGACCAATATCGATACAATCTATGGGGCTATTCCAGTGTTATGCGTGTTATATTTGTAACGCTAAGGATTTTTTGTTAATGTCATCAGATCTACACCGTTAATACGATTTTCAAAATGTATGTGCCAAATTAAAGGGCTTGACCTTTAGATGTGCAATAAGGTTTAATTTTTTTTGAAAAGAGTTGCCACCTGTTAAAAAATTATATTCAAATTATTTAATAAGGTTAATTAATTATGTACATATTACAATATGGGTATCAATCGAAATGGCTTTGAAAATGCTCTATTTTTAAACTACATGCAGGGGGGTTGCCACCTGTTTTAAAAGTTAAACTGAATTTCAGCGTTTTAGCCTTAACAGGTATAGAATAATTAATAANTTTGAAAATGCTCTATTTTTAAACTACATGCAGGGGGGTTGCCACCTGTTTAAAAAGTTAAACTGAATTTCAGCGTTTTAGCCTTAACAGGTATAGAATAATTAATAATAACAATAAAATTGAATATAAAGTGATATGGTCAACAAATCGTAAATTAAAATTAACCTAGCTAACAATGATAATTATATAATAAGTTCTTCATCAGAATCATTGTTAGAGATGCTCTCGTCTTCTGTTTCACTTCCTTCTACGTTAACAATCTGTCTATAAACGATACGGAAAAGAACGAATGACCACTTCCTTCATTATTTTTTCTTTTGTTTTGTCCGCCCATCTTGCATATAATTGGGTTTTTTCTTCTATCGAGAATGCACGATAATTTAAAAGTGAAGTTCAATTATTAACGAATGACTTATGTTTCATGTTGACCATGTTATATTCAATTTGATTGTGTTATTATTAATTCTACCAGTTAAGGTTAAAACGCTGAAATTTAATTTAACTTTTTAAACAGGTGGCAACCCTCCTACATGTAGTTTAAAAATAAAGTATTTTCAAAGCCATTTCGATTGATACCCATATTGTAATACGTACATAATTCATTAACCTTATTAAATAGTTTGAGTATAATTTTTTAACAGGTGGCAACTCCTTTAAACAAAAATTAAACCCTACTGCACATCTAAAGGTCAAGCCCTTTAATTTGGCACACACATTTTGAAAATCGAATTAACGGTGTATATCTGATGACCAGGGAACGGACTTCATGGAAATTGCCTTTTTTTCTGCTAAAGATATAGAGTATATTCGATTAAGAATGTCCACGATTTAGCTTTCCCTGATTCCATATATACACATTTGATATTGCCTTTTTTAAGATATTTGCCTTTTTTTTGCCTTTTTTAAGATATTTGCCTTTTTTGCCTTTTCTGTTTTTAAAAAAGTCATTGTAGCATATACAATTGTTTTTTTAAGATTAAAAAATATACACATGCCCATGCGGCTCATAGAAGCGCAGGGACCTCTTGCCAAATTGGTGTTGGAAAAATTCAAAGCCGTTTTCTCAGCTAACGTAGGCTTGGAGACAATAAGGGGTGTGGATAAAATTGTAAAGGGCGAGGAAGACGCCCTTATTCCTGATAATATGAACGTTTCAAACGTTCCATATTTAAATTGGGCTCCACTTGTATCAACTTACATACGTCGAGCGCACATTTAGTATATTCAAGGCTTTTCTTCGCGAAAATCGAATGAAAATGCTGCCAGAAAACTTCAAAATGCATCTTGTGGTTCAATGTTACTACAACTATACAGATTAAAGTTTTATGAGTTAGAAACTCGAAAGGATAAAATAGTCAAAGATTCAAAGTACAAATTTTTCATATAATGAAACTAGTTCATAGTTTTTCTCTTTTTACTTGTAATATAAACATTTCTAAAATAAATGTATTTTTTGATTGTTCTTCGTATTTTCTGTCTTATTTTGCTTTTTTTGCAATACCTAGCGCCTATTCCTGCCTTTTTCGCTTTTTTATTCCTTTTCCAGCCTATTTCGTTATATTATTTTGCCTTTTTTATAGGTTTTTAGGTCCTAAAAATCCGTTCCCTGCTGATGACATTAACAAAAATTCCTTAGCATAACAAATATAACACGCATAACACTGGAATGGCCCCATAGATTGTATTGATATTGGTCTTATTTGAAAGTTTATACTTCCACGTTGGTTCTATTTCATTTACGAGTCATGCCGTTTTTGTTTTTTTATTTTTTCAATATTTTTTTTAATTCTCGTCCTTTCCATGAGTCCTGTAATTCTGCAACTTCAGAATCGGATTTCTTTGTAATTCTCCCTTATTCTACAATAAAAATCCTTTACAGGAAAAAAATCGTTGATTTATCTCTCCTCTGAGAGGCGCAATTTGATTTTGAAAATTTTTTCCCCTAAATCGCCCATAGTGCGCCGTCGGTGACACTGCAAAACGGTCTATGCCTAATAGTACACTTGACACTTAGATGGTCTCTTACTTGCACCGGAATGCATCTGCAAATCGTTACACTCTAATAAACTAATGACAAAACTATCTTTCTTGGCTGATGAAGATTAACTATTGCCAGAAGCGATCAGATACAGATAAAAGATCAATTAAGCACAAGAGATAATAAGTGACTTAGAACGTTTTGCAGTATCACCGACGATATGTATCAGAGCTGTATAATGATTGAATAAATTGAGTGTGCATTCACATTTTATTCGTTTCAAAAATGTGATTGTTTGATTTTAAAAATATAACAACTACTCTTGAGATTGGTTACAAATTCTAAACACAAAATATGTAGTGTTATTGAATGGTTGAGACTAGGGAATGCAATCCCGCATAAAAACCGCACTCCCGCAAGCTTGCAGGATCGAGGTCATCAATCGACGGGCCTGAAAAAAGTCATATTATTTCCTCTAAACAGTTATATTCAAAATTAATATGTAAAAAAGACAATTTGATTTAGAAAATCTATGTATTTACTTTTAATTAGGTTGATTTTTTTGAAAATATATTCAACAATTTTTATTGAGTTTGAGGCCGTTTTTAATGAAAAACCATTGTGGAAAAGCAACAATAATTTTGAAAAAATGGTAGAAGTGATAGCTAATTCGGAAATCACCTTCTTTCAGTGGGATTCGATCTAACGACCCCAGCTGACTCAACCAGTTGCCTACGCACCGTGCCCAGTTCGCCTTGTTAATTTTTGTTGCTTTTTTCCACTTTTTCATTTGTGAAGCCAATTACAATCAAGCGCGCTATTCCAGTGCTATTTTAACTTGATCATGTGGTTGTTGGTTGGTTTTTTGAAAATATTTCCGAAGGAATGATGAAGTCTTTAAAGTTTCATCTTTTAAATTCGACTTTATTTATGGGTATTTTTCAGAAGAAAATATATCATAATAAGAGTTCCTGTAGTATTTTATCTGATCTAAAACAATACCCACTCGCTGTAACCCAAAACTAGCTAAAATATTCAGTGATTCTGGATTATTCAGATTTAAAGAAGTTTTCCTGTTTTTCCGCGTATCTTTTTTACCGTTTGATATTTGAAAATGGCGTTAAAGTAATATATTCTATATAACATACTCTTAAAAATTACACTAGAGCTGAGTGTGTGCCACTAATAGAACCAGAGTTATGAGCAGTGAACGGATTTTTAGGACCTAAAAACCTATAAAGAAGGCAAAATAAAATAACGAAATAGGCTAAAAAAGGCAAAATAAATAGCGAAACAGGCAGGAAAAGGCACTAGAAATCGCAAAAAAGGCAAAATAAGGCACTAAAAAAGACAAAAACCGAAAAATAATCAAAAAATTAATTCTTTTTAGAAATGTTTATTTTACAAGAAAAAGAGAAAAACTATGAACAAGTTTCACTATATAAAAAATTTATACATTGAATCTTAACTATTAAAAAAAAATAAACTTTAATCTCTATAGCTGTAGTAGCATTGAACCCCAAGTTGCATTTTGAAGTTTGCTGGCAGCATTTTCATTCGATTTTCGCGTGCCCTCGACGTGAGTTGATACAAGTAACGCCCAATTTAAATATGGAACANAAGTTTCACTATATAAAAAATTTATACATTGAATCTTAACTATTAAAAAACTTTAATCTCTATAGCTGTAGTAGCATTAAACCCCAAGTTGCATTTTGAAGTTTGCTGGCAGCATTTTCATTCGATTTTCGCGTGCCCTCGACGTGAGTTGATACAAGTAGCGCCCAATTTAAATATGGAACGTTCAAAACCTTCATATTATCAAGGAATAACGGCTCTTTCCTTGCCTTTTATAACTAAAGGCCAGTATGTAGCTCTCAAGAAAACGGACAAGAAAAAAATTGCCAATATTTCGTGTGTGTGTTCAAGGAATTTTGACCTCTGATACTACACATCCTGTTGCTTCACTCTTTCCTCAAGAAATAATGGTTGGTTGGTTGCAGTTCTTCCTAGTCGCTGCCCAGGATACAATTAGCGCATTATTGCGCCATTTTGATGCACTTATCGCGGGGGATAAATATTTTGTCTATGCACTTCCTATGTTGCTACACTGTGGGAAATAATGCATAGTAAAAATTAATACTTTATATTTGATTATCGTTTAAAAATGTTCGAATTTAAAAATAATATTTTCATATAAAATTTATTACGCACGTATTTGACTGTTCACATCTGAGTATATATATGAGTGTACATACGCACCCCAAGCATGCAGAGCGCCGCTCTGAGAGCGGTGACAACACACGCATTCATACATACACTGAGAGAAAAAAATATTAAAATCAAATAGAAACGTAATTGATCTTACTATAAACGGCAACGAAATTACTGTATTTTGGTAAATATTCAATTCAATTACGCGCATATTAAAATGACCGCGTTCATACTGAAAAAGCATCCGCGAAGTGAATAATCAAGACAAAAACTAAAAAAAAAAATTTATCTGCACGTTGACTGCGGGGAATTCGAACCCGACTATCTCCGGATATCAACAACTTGTGGCAAGCAACTTTGTGCACTCAGCTACACCCAGCCATATAAATTTGCTTTCAAATGTTGAATATCCATCAACACCACAGCACGCGATTTGTACGGATAAACATGTACATATGTACTATGTATGCACGATTGAGAGGAATTCTTTAGAATTCTATTCTCATTCTATCATTCTTGCTATGTATGTATGTGTGTTTCGTCACAGCTCTCACAGCGGCGCTCTGCATGCTTGGGGTGCGTATGTACACTTTCATATACATACTCAGATGTGAACAGTGAAAATATTATTTTTAAATACGAACATTTTTAAACGATAATCAAATATAAAGTATTCGTTTTTACTATGCATTATTTCCCTCAGTGTAGTACATGTTTATCCGTACAAATCGCGTGCTGTGGTGTTGATGGATATTCAACATTTGAAAGCAAATTTATATGCCTTGATGTAGCTGAGTGCGCAAAGATACATGCCACAGTTTGTTGATATCCAGAGATGGTCAGGGTTCGAATTCCACTGCAGGCAACATGCAAGTTAAAATTTTTTTGTAGTTTTTGTCTTGATTATTCACTTCATGGATGGTTTTTCAGAACGTACGCGGTCATTTTAATAGGCGCGTAATTGAATTGAATATTTACCAATATACAGTACTTTCGTTGACGTTTATAGTAAGATCAATTACGTTTCTATATGATTTTAATATTTTTTCCCCTCAGTGTAGGTCGAACCATTTCGATTTTCTAATGAATGCCGATTTCGCTAATGGTAGCTCCTGATAGGTTGGTTAGTTGTGCTACTAAATGTTTCCCTAATGTCTTGTGTCTAATGTTCGAACGGCCTGGACATTCACACAGGCCCTGTTATAGTCAGGCCATAGTTTTCTCGCTATCTTACAAGTCTGTATATCTGACCACCTGCGTCTAGCCAGTTCAAGGAAATGCGTAGTAATCTCTCTTTGGACTACTCCAAGGGGGCAACCCAGTGCCACCGCCTGGGATTCATCCAAACCGGCTCCTGCCTTCGCCAACTCATCCGCCTTCTCATTGCCTTCTGTTTTCCTATGTCCGGGAACCCAGACAAGAGAGACGGTATTTGACTGAGACACTGAGCGCAATATTACTTTGCATTACCCAACTAGCTTAGATTTGGTAACCGGTGACGCTATTGCCAATAGCGCCGCCTGGCTGTCAGAGTATATTGTTGCTTTACTCCTGTGTCCAACTCTATTTCCTAGGATTTTGCACGCTTCTAGGATCCCTAGGACTTCCGCTTGGAAGATGCTTGTATTGTTTCCCAACCGTAGAGACAGAGCCACGCCGAGTTCCTTGGAGTAGACTCCTGCTCCCACACCGCAATCCATCTTGGATCCATCGGTGTATAGAGAGATCGCCTCTCGGTCGGCCACTCGGTCTCTTCTCAAGTTTACATACACGCTATGCTTGAGAAGGCATCCTGCAAAAAATGCGACTAATCCGGGATGACTCCGGGAGCAATCGCAAAAGGAACATGCGACTTATACCACTTTTGATCTCTTTATATGGAATGAACTGTTCGCTTTTGTCCGAGCATGTCCTATGAAGAGACTAATTGTTCCCCTTTATACCCAAACGGGTATAAAAAGTGACTATTCCATTTTAAGATATAAAAAAAATGCGCCAGCTGCGATTCGAACCAGGGTTCACAGTTTTGTTAAGTGACTACTCCTCTCTGTGCCAACGCCGCACATACAATTTTATTGAGTAAGTGCGNCCGTTCAGGGCTATCACCCATAGCAGTGGTGAGAGCACTCCGCCCTGTGGAGTGCCCCTGTTCACATGATGTATAATGGAGTTAGCCTGAATGATTCTATTGACTAGCATCGATCGCATCCATCTACAAACACTGTCCTCAACACCAATATCTATCAAAGAGTCTATGATGGTGTCAACCTCAATGTTATTAAATGCGCCCTCGATGTCAAGAAATGCCGCCAGAGTATATTGTTTAAAGTGCAACGATTTTTCTATTAAGCTCACCACTTCATGTAAAGCAGATTCAGTGGATCTGCCTTTGATGTATGCATGTTGTGCTGTTGAGAGTGTCGTTCACCTAGAAGCGATCTTATATAAATGTGGAGAAGCCTTTCCATTGTTTTAAGCATTCTAAGGGGTCTAAAATCTTTTGCTATTTCANCAGTGGATCTGCCTTTGATGTATGCATGTTGTGCTGTTGAGAGTGTCGTTCACCTAGAAGCGATCTTATATAAATGTGGAGAAGCCTTTCCATTGTTTTAAGCATTCTAAGGGGTCAAAAATCTTTTGCTATTTCATGGTTTTTTCTTCCTGGCTTGGGTATGAACACGACTTTTACCCTTCTCCAGCTTTTAGGAATGTAGCACAAGGTAATAGTAGCCTTAAAATTAGTATCAAGTAACGGTGCTATCTCTACCTTCACCCTCTGGAGCAGTGCTGGGATTACGCCATCTGGTCCAGGAGATTTGAAGGCAGAGAAGCTGTTGATAGTGTAAATAATATTTTCCCTGCTCACGATCGAGCTCAACAGTATACTGCTAGTNTGGTTTTTCCTTCCTGGCTTGGGTATGAACACGACTTTTACCCTTCTCCAGCTTTTAGGAATGTAGCACAAGGTAATAGTAGCCTTCAAATTAGTATCAAGTAACGGTGCTATCTCTTCCTTCACCCTCTGGAGCAGTGCTGGGATTACGCCATCTGGTCCAGGAGATTTGAAGGGAGAGAAGCTGTTGATAGTGTAAATAATATTTTCCCTGCTCACGATCGAGCTCAACAGTATACTGCTAGTTGAACCAGGTTCAATTGACCCTGACCTGGGTGCATGTCGAATACATCCCGGGAAATGGAACTTGACTAACGTGTTTAGAGAATCACTAGCTGTATTCGTCCACACCCCGTTTTCTCCCTTAATGAGTTTGATATTTGTGTGTTCGTTTGATAGGATTTTGCCGAGCCTGGCTGAGTCTTTAGAGTTCTCTATAGAAGAGCAGTAAGATTGCCAGGATTTAGTTTTAGATTTTCTCTATTCCTTTTTATAAGATCTTAGGGCGCTTTTATAAGGCACCCATTTTTTAGTTCTAAATCAATCATTGTAGATTTTCCTTATTTTGTCTCTTTGGGCTCTGAGATCCCCATTCCACCAGGGTGGGGATTTCTTTCTTGCTGTTCTAACTGGAGTTGATCTTTCAAAGGCTTTCTTCATAACCTCTTCTAGATTATTTACTCTATTATCAAGGTCCTCAGCTGTAGTGACAGTTGTATTTAGTTTACGCTTAAGTGTGTTACTATATCTTTTCCAATTATTCCTGTGGGGGTTTCTGTATTTCGAGGGGGTGTTGGAAATTCCGTGCAGATTAAAGAGGATCAGACGGTGATCAGAGATTGAAGGCCTATCAGATACTCTCCACTCTTCTACAGACACGCTGTCGCATATATTTCTGTGGCAAACATGAGTTACCATATCCTCTTTTTCACAAAAAAAAAAGTTTAGAAACTCGTACTAGAAAGCGTAGCCAATTTCTTAAGAACTGCGTACTGCCTTAAGGAAATTTTAAACAAGAAAATTTCTTAGCCATTTCTTGTATGTCATTTTATATTGAGTTTTTGCTTTTCTTGAGAGCTGCATACAGGCCTTTAAGGTAGAAAAGGCAACATCAAATATGTATATATGGAATCAGGGAAAGCTAAATTGTGGACACTCTTAATCGAATATACTCTATCTCTTTAGCAGGAAAAAAAGGCAATTTCCTTAAAATCCGTTCCCTGGTTATAAGTATTCGAAATTTAGCATTTGAAAGGAAGCTCAAGAAAAAAATCAATTTTTCCTCTGGCACACTTATTTATCTATAGAAAGGAACTGTTCTACACTTGTATAATGTGTTCATAAATCGGTAAGTGTACAAAGTTTAAGCTAGTTATCAGGGCGGACGTTTTCAAATGTTAATCAATTACGCAGGACCACAAAAAAAAATCGGGGTTAATAAAAGCAGACCAGATGTTTTATATGTTCTTGGGGTCGCTGAACACGCATCTGAAGTCCGTTTTGCTCCATCACGTCAGGATTTGCTCCTAACCTCAAAATAAATTGCGAAAGTTTCCCCCGTCGTAGACGGTGCTGTCGTTCTTTTGTTTGAATATATGATTTCCCAGAAGATAATTTAGGTACATAGGCCTTCTTAAGTGAGGTTATTCTAAAAGGCCTTTCCATAAAGGGCTGAAAAATTATTCCCTGCATAAGGGCTTATCGTTTTACAATTTACCCGAATGCATAAATTTATATTATTTAGCACTTGCCAATGCCCGCTTACTTCGCGGCGCCTAAAAAGAACTTTTGAGTTGGCCAATGCAAAAGCGCGTTTAAAAGAAAAAATAGTCTGTAAAGTCAAAATTTTTGGTTTAAGTTGAACCACTAAGGCGCAGTATCCTCCTCACACATAGGTCAATAATAGTAACGCTGTGATAGCATATGGAATACCAATCCCTTTCGGTGTCACGAGCTTTACCGATGCTCTTATTTCCAACTGTGAGACCTCTGCCAAGCATGCGTAATCTTTTTCTATGATCTTGCAACTACAACATTGGTGCGATGCGTATGCCAACAAAAGTTCTTATAAGGAAACTCAAGAGCACAGAAGGGCGTTTTCTGTTATAGAAGGGCCTAGAATCCTCGCTGTCTCACTAAATGAGACGTGTGATCTCTTGAACATCTTTCAAATGAAGCAATTGATATACCTACTGTGATCTTTCCTTGTTAATTCGCCACTTTTACAATTCGTGGTATAATTCTTAGGTATTTATTTATCGGGCGGCTAATCTTTTAGCCGATACAAACTTTTTCTTCTCACTTATGTTCAATCTCTCGAGCGGCCTCTTGACAAAATTGCCGAGTCTAGCTCGCGCTCTGTTCGCTTTCTTTTCCTTTTTTCTGTATTCAATTTTTCTAGGCNGAGTCTAGCTCGCGCTCTGTTCGCTTTCTTTTCCTTTTTTCTGTATTCAACTTTTCTAGGCCTATTAAACATACCACTAACGTAATAACCGGTTTACATCTGATCTTACTTAAGGGTAATATCATTACAACATAATAGCCAGTTTACATCTGATCTTACTTAGAACTAATATCATTACATCTCGGCCAACCTGATTTTTTTGATTGACCCCAATCAAGGTGTGGGGGTTATGTTTCCGAATCTACTGCTCGGGGTAAGGGTGGCTTGCTGGCTTCAGTGACGGAGTTACTTTCAGGTGGGCGACAGGTAAGAGCCATCTACGGATTTTCAGGGCTTCAACAATCCCATCGTATGGCAATTGCGTTAGCTGGCAGTTATCGATATCCCTGATCACATAGCGATCGTTCGGCAGGACCTTGTGTACAACATAAGGCCCGCGATACTTTTGCACCAATTTCTTATTTGTCCCTACCGAAGTATCTACGTGCCTTATGNTAATAGTAACGCTGTGATAGCATATGGAATACCAATCCCTTTCGGTGTCACGAGCTTTACCGATGCTCTTATTTCCAACTGTGAGACCTCTGCCAAGCATGCGTAATCTTTTTCTATGATCTTGCAACTACAACATTGGTGCGATGCGTATGCCAACAAAAGTTCTTATAAGGAAACTCAAGAGCACAGAAGGGCGTTTTCTGTTATAGAAGGGCCTAGAATCCTCGCTGTCTCACTAAATGAGACGTGTGATCTCTTGAACATCTTTCAAATGAAGCAATTGATATACCTACTGTGATCTTTCCTTGTTAATTCGCCACTTTTACAATTCGTGGTATAATTCTTAGGTATTTATTTATCGGGCGGCTAATCTTTTAGCCGATACAAACTTTTTCTTCTCACTTATGTTCAATCTCTCGAGCGGCCTCTTGACAAAATTGCCGAGTCTAGCTCGCGCTCTGTTCGCTTTCTTTTCCTTTTTTCTGTATTCAACTTTTCTAGGCCTATTAAACATACCACTAACGTAATAACCGGTTTACAACTGATCTTACTTAAGGGTAATATCATTACAACATAATAGCCAGTTTACATCTGATCTTACTTAGAACTAATATCATTACATCTCGGCCAACCTGATTTTTTTGATTGACCCCAATCAAGGTGTGGGGGTTATGTTTCCGAATCTACTGCTCGGGGTAAGGGTGGCTTGCTGGCTTCAGTGACGGAGTTACTTTCAGGTGGGCGACAGGTAAGAGCCATCTACGGATTTTCAGGGCTTCAACAATCCCATCGTATGGCAATTGCGTTAGCTGGCAGTTATCGATATCCCTGATCACATAGCGATCGTTCGGCAGGACCTTGTGTACAACATAAGGCCCGCGATACTTTTGCACCAATTTCTTATTTGTCCCTACCGAAGTATCTACGTGCCTTATGACAACAAAGTCTCCAGCTGAATAGGTTCTTGCCGGAACACTGTGTTTAAGGAAGTATTCTGAGTTATATTTCTGTGATTTCTCTATCTGATCCAGGGCTTTCTCCCGGGTCTCATTAATATCGCGGTATGTGTCATCGAGGAATTTATCTTTCAGGTATTCCGTCATCTCGTCAACTACACAACCCCATTGGTTAGCACCAAAGAGTAATTCACTTGGCGTACACCGCGTTGTACTATGAACCGTGTCGTTTAGTGCATATTCTATTTGTGACAACTTTTTCGTCTAATCCGAATGTTGTATTGATTCGGTTAGTTTACTAAGCATGGCTTTCAGTACACGGTTTACCCTTTGAACCTGACCGTTTGCCTGCGGAGACANTGATTCGGTTAGTTTACTAAGCATGGCTTTCAGTACACGGTTTACCCTTTCCACCTGACCGTTTGCCTGCGGAGACGCAGTTGCAATCTTTACGTGACTAACGTTATTTTTTAGTAAGAAATCGCTAAATTCGTATGAGGTGAAGCAGGTTCCTCTGTCACTAATTACTCGCCTCGGTCGACTATAGTAGCTAAAGTATTTTTCCAGGGAGCAAAATACTTCTTTCGAGCTGGTAGAGTTGACCGGGTACAGTTTTACAAACTTCGTAAATGCGTCTATCATAACAAGAATATGTTTTCGCTTTGACCTGAGGGCGGGCAGCGGTCCGAAGTGGTCAAGGTGAATTGTGTCGAATGGTATTGGCCTCTTTGGGATACTAAACATGTTATGTTCGTTAGAGCGGGCTGGTACTGAATAAATAATGTATTTTATACAATTTTGTATGAATCGGTTTATCTTTTCTTTCATGTGTTCGAACCAATAGCTCTTACGGATTTGCTCGTAGCATTTCTCTACGCCTAGATGACCGATCTTCTCATGTATCATACGAATTACGTTTTCTTGCATTTCCCCCGGGACACATAGCAACGGACTAGACCCCTGGGTTTTCTTAAAAACTAAGCCGTCCTGAAGCTCGTAGCCTTGTACCTCCCCCTCCTCTAACTTGCCCATCAATTCTCTAAGTTTTTCGTCGACTCNTGCATTTCCCCCGGGACACATAGCAACGGACTAGACCCCTGGGTTTTCTTAAAAACTAAGCCGTCCTGAAGCTCGTAGCCTTGTACCTCCCCCTCCTCTAACTTGCCCATCAATTCTCTAAGTTTTTCGTCGACTCAAGGCGTCAACATGACCGAGTGATATACCACTTCTGTGCTGAATTGAATAATTGAAGTTTTCCAGCTCCAACGCCCATCTCGCTATCCGCGGGTTGACTTGTCTCTTGCCCAATGTTAGGGTAAGCGAGTTGCAGTCGGTTATAACTTTGAACGGGATTCCCTCTAGATAAATTCTAAACCGTCGAAGTGCGTATATAATGGAAAGTGTTTCCAGCTCGAAGCTATGGTATCGTGATGCGGCTGCCGTGGCTGTCTTCGAGAAGTAAGCTACTGGATGGAACCTGCCATCATCTTGTTTTTGCATAAGGGCAGCGCCGAACCCGTTACTACTTGCGTCACAGTGAAGTTCTGTTTCTATCTTCCGGTCGTATATTGCCAATATAGGTGCCGAGACTAGCTGGTGCTTGAGCTCGTTAAAAGATTGCATGCCTTCGTTTGAAAAGGAGAAGGTATTTTCCTTCCGAAGCAAGTCTAAAAGTGGCTTAGCAGTTTTTGAGAATGCTGGCACGAATTTGCGGAAATAAGAAAAAAGTCCAATATATGATCGGAGTTCTTTCTGATTCCTGGGGGCAGGGTAATTGGCTATTGCTCTAATATGCGAGTCACATGGCTGTATTCCCAATGGACTTACCGAATAACCCAAGTATTCAATTTTTTGGTAGCCGAACTTGCACTTCTTCAATTTAAGCTCTAATTGCCTTTCCTTAGCCCTTTGTAACACCTCCTTTAAACATTCGATATGACTCTTGAAGTCGCGGTAAGCGATTACTATGTCATCAATATATACTATAATCTTCCTTTCATCTATCAAGTCCCTAAAAATGTTATAGACAAACCTCTGAAAATTTGCCGGGGCGTTTTTCAAACCAAACGGCATTCTTAGGTACTCGAACTGTCCATGTGGTGTGACAAATGAGGTCAATGGTATTGAGGTTTCATCCATTACTAGTTGGTTGAATCCGTCTTTCAAGTCTAACAGCGGGAACCACCTTTTCCCCGACATATAGTCTATGCAATCTTCGATTAGGGGTAGTGGGAAATTATCCCGTACCGTCTTCTTGTTTAGGGCCCTATAGTCTACGCACATGCGGGTATCACCGCTTATTTTTTTACTAACACTATTGCTGACGCATAAGGGGAGCTACTGGGTCTAATTATTTGCCGGTCCATTAAATCGTTCGTAATCTTCTTAACTTCTTCTCGGTCTTGAAAGGATAAACGCCGCGGCAAGCAGTGGAAGGGTGTGTCATCTGTTAGCCGGATTTTCATTTTGTAATCATAGGGGCATGTTTCTATATTAATGGGTGATAGATAAAAATTCTTAATGACGGACATTATCGTTTCGCGGCTATCGGGGTCTAGATCATCCGAAATATCTATATTAGAATGAAAAATCGTTTCATCGATGGCACATAATTCGCTTATAACCCTGGCAATATGGGATTTGTTTCCAGTATAGGCCCCACCGTCGATTATTTTTGTTTTCCCACCCCCATCAATAGAAGCTAATTTAACCTCAATCGAATCAGAAACTCCAGTTATTACATTATTTTGAGTGCTATTTAATTCATCGTTGCGTCTCAAACTTACATTTTCATTAAAAAATAATTCATTATTTCTTTTAGTTTGAACTTCAGATCTTACATTTTTATTTATCAAAACTTCATTATTTTCTTTAATTTGTACGAGGTGTATATTGAATTTATTTATAAAGTCCCGTCCGAGGATTATTGAATTTACCAATGTGTCGTCTGGCACCACCATCAAAGGGACTGATTTGATTTTGCCTCGGAATTTCACCGCACATAGGTGGGTACCATATGAAAGAAGCCTAGTTCTGCCAACTCCAACGAATTTGGTTGGGATTGCATCTGGTGGCAGCGGGAGGGTTGATGGTGTTTTCGAACGTTGAACCAGACTAATCGGACTACCGGAATCAAAGATAGAGAACATTTTTGTAAAACTCGCGGGTCTGATTCGATTAGGTTTACTGAAAGCCACACTTACCCATTGTTTAGCCTGTAGCAGGTCGTCACTTCCAGGTGAGTCTGTTGAGATGGATGCGGTGCAAGCTACTCTTTTTTTTCTAGAGCACTCCTTGTGTTGATGGCCCATCTGGTGGCAGTTGAAGCAGGAGCTTGGTGGTCTTAACGGCCCGGGGCACGAGCTTTGGTAGTGCCCAAACCTGGAGCAGTTGAAACACCTCACAGATGACAGCTCGGCTGATGTGGCCGAGGTAGGGGTGGGCGCGGGCTTCAGCTTCGGGTGCAAGGTAGCACCGGTTTGTCTTGGGACAGCCTTCATACGGCGGTGTTCATAGCGGTCCATTCGGTGGATGAGATATTCGATTGATGTTGCACCATACAGAATGCTGATGTTGTTGCTGGTGTCTGGGATGCCGTCTATTATGATATCCACCAATTCTTCCTCGGCAATGTCTGTTTTTGAAGCGATTGATTGCATGGCTACAACATAGCTTATGCAACTTTCGGTCGGTTTCAGCTGGCGGACCCGTAATTGGCGATATATTTCTTGTCGCGTGACAGTTCGACGGAACATCTTGCACAGGGATTCTTTCAAGTGGGTAAATCCCTTTTGACCGATGTTATTAACATACTCTTTTGCTGTTCCCACCAGGCACCGTCGTAGTGCGAGGCATTTGTCCCGCTCACTGCCCCAGCCACCTGTCTATATCATAATGACTGTCGCCGCTAAACTTGGGTACGGCAGCCTCGAGTTCCTCGAAATTTATGCGTCGATAGGCCGATGGGTGTGCTTCTTGCTGTAGGTCGCGCCGCAGNGATATATTTCTTGTCGCGTGACAGTTCGACGGAACATCTTGCACAGGGATTCTTTCAAGTGGGTAAATCCCTTTTGACCGATGTTATTAACATACTCTTTTGCTGTTCCCACCAGGCACCGTCGTAGTGCGAGGCATTTGTCCCGCTCACTGCCCCAGCCACCTGTCTATATCATAATGACTGTCGCCGCTAAACTTGGGTACGGCAGCCTCGAGTTCCTCGAAATTTATGCGTCGATAGGCCGATGGGTGTGCTTCTTGCTGTAGGTCGCGCCGCAGTTGTAAGATCTTAATTTCATTTTCTAGCTGATTGAGTTCCATGTTTACAGCGTTAGTGCGTGGCAATGGAGGCGGGTCCTTCTCATCGGGGTAAATAGCGACAAGACTGACATTGGCTGGTGACTTAGCTAGTTGCGCAGCGGCGGTGGTATCGGTGATCGCGACAGGTATGCTGCTGGGTATTGTGTGTGCCGGGAGGGCTGCAGGGGTTACGGCGGCATTTGCAACTGGGTTATGTATGTTGCTATTTGCCCAGGTGTACATGGAAGTGGTGTTAGCTTCAGTGGCAGCAGACGTAGGGGGAGTGTTGGCGGCAAAGGAGGCAACAGTAATGGCAGCGGTTGGTGCACCGGTAATAGCAGCGGTAGGTGCAACAGTTATGGCAGCGGTAGGCGCAGCGGTGGTGGCAGCGGCGGCCGAGGGTGCAGCGGTGGTAGCAGCGGCGGTGGTAGGAGCTGGCTCCACCATTTCTCCAGTGGCGAGTTCTTCCAATTCGCCGATGTTACTTTCATTATGTAGGGTTCTTAGGCGCTGCATTGAGGGNCTGGCTCCACCATTTCTCCAGTGGCGAGTTCTTCCAATTCGCCGATGTTACTTTCATTATGTAGGGTTCCTGGCGCTGCATTGAGGCGTCGGGTGCAAAGTGTATGCGACTTAGAAGACGGCGCATTTTTGTTTTATTTTGCGCTTTTGTTGATATTTGTCGAAAATTTTTGTGTTAGATTATTGGCGGTGGTTTGTACCACACCTGAGATATAATTCTTAGGTATTTATTTATCGGATGGCTAATATTTTAGCCGATACAAGCTTTTTCTTCTCACTTATGTACAATCTCTCGAGCGGCCTCTTGACAAAATGGCCGAGTCTAGTTCGCTTTCTTTTCCTTTTTTCTGTATTCAACTTTTCTAGGTCTATTAAACATACCACTAACGTAATAACCGGTTTACATCTGATCTTACTTAAGGGGAATATCATTACAACATAATAGCCAGTTTACATCTGATCTTACTTAGAACTAATCTCATTACAGTGGTAATATTTATGAGCTGATTGCTAGGTAGATGCAAGATCGCATAATCCTGCATGAGGACGTCAGACAAACTTAACCCCATCCTTCATTTAGACATCTGAAAACTAAATTCGTATAACTTAAACATAGGGCCGAAGCAGACCAACCACACGGGGTTTCTATACATTTCGGCTGCAGCGCCATCCATTGGGTCCATTTTCTGCAAAACCATTGCTCTCACATTTAAAATTTGAACGAAATCGGTTAATAAACACGATTTTTATAAATAACTCTACTTCAACACCACCTAGCGAGTTTTCTAATAGCATGTAATAGCTCCATATATGTATGTAAGATAGCTTCCGACAATCTGACGAAACTGTATTCAGTGGCTTATGAGTTTAGGCCGAACAACGAAAACGGCTATCACTTTATAGGTATGTAGATAGGACAGTCTATAGCGAAACTCGTAAAATCAAAGCTCCATTCGTTTTGAAAAATTTAAAAAATTCTTAAAAATGTTCTCATAAATTTTACCTTTTACTAAAAATTAAAAACAAAGTTACAATAGTTCAATGGGATTTAGAACTCTAGGCGAAAATGGTTCCCAATCGAATGATACTTGCGCGTTTACGTAAATTTATGTCGATCCAACCTTTCCAATAATTAGCACTTTTCGCCATAAGTACGGTATTGATAACATATGTAGCTGTGTCGAATTTCAGGACGTTAGTGTAAGCGGTTGCAGAGATAAGCTATATGAGAAATTCAGTTTGTATGGAAGGCGACCACATCCAAGGCCACGAAAGCGTTAAAGATGCGTCTGTCGGGAAAATCCTGGGGTTGTAGCCCCAGGAACCTAAGATGATAGTACAGCCATTAGTGACACATGGGGCAGTGGCTTGGGTTTCAAGAACCGCTCTAGCTACTGTGAGACAATCGCTCACTAAGCTGCAACGACTGGCATGTGTATGCATAACAGAAGCGTTGCGCACATGATGCATAGAACAGGTTGCTAAAAGAACTCTACTAAATTTTGCCAGAGAGGGATATGGAAGAGGTAAGGTCATTTCGTCAAGGAACATGGCGAAGCTAGGTTCCTCGCTCCCGATAGCCCTGCAGTAAAGCAACCTGGAGTACGTCCTCCTTAGAGAGACTTNATAACATATGTAGCTGTGTCGAATTTCAGGACGTTAGTGTAAGCGGTTGCAGAGATAAGCTATATGAGAAATTCAGTTTGTATGGAAGGCGACCACATCCAAGGCCACGAAAGCGTTAAAGATGCGTCTGTCGGGAAAATCCTGGGGTTGTAGCCCCAGGAACCTAAGATAGCTTTACACCATGATAGTACAGCCATTAGTGACACATGGGGCAGTGGCTTGGGTTTCAAGAACCGCTCTAGCTACTGTGAGACAATCGCTCACTAAGCTGCAACGACTGGCATGTGTATGCATAACAGAAGCGTTGCGCACATGATGCATAGAACAGGTTGCTAAAAGAACTCTACTAAATTTTGCGAGAGAGGGATATGGAAGAGGTAAGGTCATTTCGTCAAGGAACATGGCGAAGCTAGGTTCCTCGCTCCCGCTAGCCCTGCAGTAAAGCAACCTGGAGTACGTCCTCCTTCGAGAGACTCCTTCAGGATAGTACACTGCAGTGGTACACAGACGGCTCGAAGACTCCAGAAGGAATAGGGGCTGGAATCTCCGGACCTAGGTCCAGGATTTCAATCCCTATGGGTAAATATCCGAGGATATTTCAAGCTTAAGTCTACGCTATCTATTTGTGTGCGGAGACCATCATAAATAGAGGATCCCGTAATTTGTAATTCTAGGTGNTGGTTCCCAATCGAATGATACTTGCGCGTTTACGTAAATTTATGTCGATCCAACCTTTCCAATAATTAGCACTTTTCGCCATAAGTACGGTATTGATAACATATGTAGCTGTGTCGAATTTCAGGACGTTAGTGTAAGCGGTTGCAGAGATAAGCTATATGAGAAATTCAGTTTGTATGGAAGGCGACCACATCCAAGGCCACGAAAGCGTTAAAGATGCGTCTGTCGGGAAAATCCTGGGGTTGTAGCCCCAGGAACCTAAGATAGCTTTACACCATGATAGTACAGCCATTAGTGACACATGGGGCAGTGGCTTGGGTTTCAAGAACCGCTCTAGCTACTGTGAGACAATCGCTCACTAAGCTGCAACGACTGGCATGTGTATGCATAACAGAAGCGTTGCGCACATGATGCATAGAACAGGTTGCTAAAAGAACTCTACTAAATTTTGCGAGAGAGGGATATGGAAGAGGTAAGGTCATTTCGTCAAGGAACATGGCGAAGCTAGGTTCCTCGCTCCCGCTAGCCCTGCAGTAAAGCAACCTGGAGTACGTCCTCCTTCGAGAGACTCCTTCAGGATAGTACACTGCAGTGGTACACAGACGGCTCGAAGACTCCAGAAGGAATAGGGGCTGGAATCTCCGGACCTAGGTCCAGGATTTCAATCCCTATGGGTAAATATCCGAGGATATTTCAAGCTGAAGTCTACGCCATCTATTTGTGTGCGGAGACCATCATAAATAGAGGATCCCGTAATTTGTAATTCTAGGTGACAGTCAGGCGGCACTCCAGGCGCTTTTATCCTTTGAAATCAAATCGTCTCTAGTCCTTGAGTGCATAGAGAGGCTCAACTCCCTTGGTAGGCACAACAACATCAAACTAGCGTGGGTGCCTGGCCACATGGGAATAGATGGGAATGACGCGACGGACTGTCTCGCTAGAGATGCGGTTGCAATTACTCCAGTTGGCCCTGAGTCCTTCCTGGGAGTGGGTCCCAACACTATTAAAGAAGAGCTCATGGGGGAGAGGAACAATATGAGGGACTCGAACTGGCGGAGATCGGTAGGTATGTGGCAGGCAAAAAGCCTGCTTGGAGGGTATCACAAGAAGAGATTCAAGAGCTTAATTAGCCTCCCAAAGGAGAGGCTGAGGTTTTCTTACAGGACTCTGCAGACTAAGCGGGCATCTGTATAAGCTGGGTATACGATCAAATGACCTTTGCCGGTTCTGCGACGTTTCCAGTGAAACACCACTCCACATCCTCATTGAGTGTGATGCAGTCTGCAGAAGACGTGAGAGGAGTTTAGGCTCAATGTGGCCACAGTTAGAGCACATTCACTCCTTATCCCCGAAGAAGCTTTGGAACTTCCTGAGGGATCTTGGCTTGGAGGAAGTATTGTGAAGAGCGGAGGGCACAATACACCATTAGGTCGCAGTGCATACCTCATCATACTATCTATCTATCCATGGAAGGTGCCACGCCCCCTTTTCCAATGCATTTGCAATATATGCATCAGTGCTAAGTTTCAGTTCCCCAGCGTAATTGGTTTTAGAGATATATTTGTTTTTTACGTTTTATTCTGCATATGAATTTCAGGAATATCCCGAGCTACATACCGAGCAAATTTTTTGGTCGGAATAGGGTTTTCCAAATATGAACCAAATCGGTGCAGTCGTTTAGGAGTTTAGTGAAATACGTTGTACAGAGAACTGTATGAAATTGTAAAGCGTGACGTCTCGCGCTATGTGGGACCGCTATAAGGATCTGAAGAGGAACGCGAGACGTATTTGCCGCAATAAGAAGAGAGAGGCCGAAATACGTGAGTGCGAAGAGCTTGAAATGCTGGCCGATAGGAAGAATGCCCGAAAATTTTACCAGAGAGTTAGGCGACTTACGGAAGGTTTCAAGACCAGGGCGTACTCCTGTAAGAACAATAATGGCGACCTAGTAACCGATGTCCAGAGCGTACTTAAATTATGGAGGGAACGCTTTTCAATAGTAGCAGCACGGAAAGTTGTGGAGAAGAAGAACCCGAGCCCGCAGTCGATGATGACGGAGTCGACGTTCCACCGCCTGACTATGACGAGGTACGTATAGCAATAACGCGGCTGAAAAACAACAAAGCCGCTGGAGCTGACAGCCTGCCAGCTGAGCTATTCAAGTACGGCGGCGAGGAGTTGATAAGGTGCATGCATCCACTCTTGTGCATGGATGGTCAGATGAACGCATTCCCGACGACTGGAATTTAAGTGTGCTCTGCCCAATCCACAAGAAAGGTGACCCCAGGCCTTCTAAGCATAGGTTACAAGGTATTATCGAGCGTATTGTGTGAAGCCCACCGTCAATGAACTGATTGGGCCTTATCAGTGTGCTTTAGACCTGGCAAATCCACCATAGACCTGGTATTCACAATACCCTAAATTTTGGAAAAGACAGGGCGACTCCCTTTCATGTAACTTCTTTAACCTGATGTTGGAGAAGATAATAAGAGCTGCAAAACTGAACCGCTCAGGAACAATTTACTACAAGAGCGTGCAATTGCTGGCTTATGCCGATGANTTCCAATTGGCGTCAGTTGGCACAGAAGAGAAACGACTGGCGTGCTTTGCTGAACTCGGCCAAAATCGCTTAGGCGGTTACAGCGCCAAAAAAGAAGACGTCTCAGGTTTCATAATTTTTTTGGCAGCAACAACAAAAAGTTTTGATTTTTTTAGCGAAAAACCTTCCACACAGAAGTTGCAAAAAAGTGCGATTGGTTATGCTTGAACACACTTAATTGAATGTCAATAGAATTAAGTTTGTGGTTATATCAAGGCGAAATTTTGAGAACAGTCCATTGTGAACTCTAAATATAAACAACAACGCACTGGAAAAAGTTAATACATTCAAATACCTAGGAATAATGATCGACGATAAACTAAAAAACGGGTTCTATATTTTCAATTAGAGCTCTTGCAATATGTATGTACATCGGTGAAAACTGCATTTAATTCCATACATTAGTTTCTGCGTGATGCCCTTACAAACATACAGACAGACCAAAATTATAAAAATTTTAGATTTGGCTTTTGTTGATCTAATAAACCCCTTATTAATTTTTCTTTAATATCTATTATGTACAGATATCGGCCTGTTGCAATTTTATTATTCTCAAATACTTTCGTTTGATACCCATATGGCAACATTTAGGTTATCTTATAAATTTAACTGAATTAAACTTTTCAAATAAGTGGCAACCCGCTTCAAAAATATTTTCAAAAGTAAGCTTCCTAATCCTCTTTAGTTTAATGTCCGTATTGTAATATTTCATTTACTTTACATATTTAAATGCATACAATTTTTCAAGCAGCTGGCAAATCCCCTAAAAATATTTTCGGCATTAAAAATTCGTAGCCTCTTTAGCTAAATTCCAATATTGCAATATTTAATTTATGCTATCAATTAAATTAAAATTTTCAAATAGCTGGCAACCTTCCACAAAAATTTTTTCAACTGCAAGCCTTTGTAAACCTCTTTTTTTTGACAGCCATATTGCAGTATTTACTTTACCGTATCAATTGAATATCAAACTGAAATTTTAAACACAGGTGGCAACTCTCTAATTTTTTTCTTCCATATTGTAAGCTAGATCTCTAGCGATACATCGGTGAAAACTGCATTCAATTCCATGTTTTCGAGCGATGCGTTTACAAATATACAGACAGACAGAGAGTCAAATTGTTTATTTGGGTTCTATAGCTCTAATAAAACACACCATATTAATTTTCCTTTAATATCTATAAGGTACAGACATCGGCTTGCTACAATTTTATTATAAGTATAGATATAGATTTAATTTATTTTATCAATTTAATACAATACAATTTTTCAAACAGGTGGCAACCCTCCCTAAAAATATTTTCGGCAGTAAAATTTCCTAAAACTCTTCAGTTTGATACCCATATTGCAATGTTGAATTTATCTTATAAATTAAATTCAATTAAAATTTTCAAACAGGTGGAAACTCTAAAAAAATATTCTGGCTATGAGCCTTCTTAAGCCTCTTTCTTTTGACGCCCATATTGCAATATTTACTTTTTCTTATCAATTTACTTAAACTCCAATTTTCAAACAGGTGGCAACTCTCTAATTGTTTTCTTTCTATATTTTAAGTTAGGCCTCTAGCAACACATCGGTGGAAATTGCATTCAAATCCATGCGTTCGTTTTCGAGTGATTCGCGTGCAAACATACAGACTGACCGACAAAAATTCTAAAAATGGTTGATTTAACTCCTGGTACTCTAATAAAGACCCCCCTCGTTAATTTTTCTTTAATATCTATAAGGTACAGACATCGGCCTGCTACAATTTAACTATATGTATAGAATACAAATGAATTTCAATATACATTTTAAGTTGCAATAACACTTATTTGATGTAAACCTTAAGCAAATGCTTTAAAGATGTATGAATTTTATAAATTAAATAAGCAACTTTGATTGAACTCGTCCAAAGGCCTTCTGAATTACGGCCTAAAAAAGTCCTTCTGGAAGGCCTTCTATGGGTAGCGAAAGAAGACGCCCTTCAATTAGTGCCAGTCCATACAAAAAAGAAAGGTGAAAGCAATGTAGAGTGGAAGGCCCCTTAACTCTCAGGAAGGCCATTCGAAAGGGCTTTTAACTCCTGAAATTATCTACTGGGTTATAAAGTGATGTATATTTAATACAGCCATGCACGTCGAACATTTTGGCGAGCACGTTCAAACTGGCATTCGGCTTTTTAATTATTTTCTGTAGTCCCGCAAATTCCGCATGTGTAATCCCTCATTTGTGATCCCGCAAAAATAGCGCGGGATCCGCGAATTTAGAAGGCCAATTTAGAACTGGTTCGGAACTATAGAAAAAGAGATGCAGAACCAGAGAATGTTAATTTAATGAGAAGGCGCAAATGTTAAGTAACATTTTTTCGAGTACTAATTTGAAGATCTTAGATGCGGGAGTTCACCACTGAGATCAAGGAGTTCGCCACACCAATTTTAACTACCATATTCTATGGTGAAGTGAGAAATTTGTAGCAAATTTACATAAATTAGCTGCCGTTGGTGATACATATTTGCAAATTTACCCCGTCAACTTATGGGTGCTGTGGTGCATGTTTCAAAAATGTAGCCTGTTTTTTCCAATTTTTTGCGCAGATTCAAAAACCAGTGGAAAGGTGGTATTTTTTATTAGTTAAATTTTATTTTTATTGTTGTTTATTAAAACATATATCGCTAGCTTA